>NC_059192.1:17622725-17652725 GCF_020615455.1 Coregonus clupeaformis | reverse complement strand
CCGAGCCGACTTGGTGAAAATTATGTTGATGTGCCCTTGAGCAAGGCACTTAACCCTAATTGATCCTGTAAGTCGCTCTGGATAAGAGCTTCTGCTAAATGACTAAAATGTCAATGTAATTATTGACCGCTAAATATGGTGACGGTACGATTTATTTATCCTAATTCCTTCAGTGATTGAGTCAATGCATGGGGCCCTTTTTTTCACCAAATTAGACCTCAGGAGTGCCTACAACCTGGTGCGTATTCGGGAAGGGGATGAGTGGAAAACAGCATTCAGCACAACCTCGGGGCATTATGAATACCTGGTGATGCCCTACGGTTTGATGAATACTCCATCCGTTTTCCAGTCCTTTGTTAACGAGGTGTTTCGGGACATGCTTCGTCGCGGTTTGGTGGTGTACATCGATGACATCCTGGTGTATTCCTCTACATGCGCCGAGCATGTGTCCCTGGTTGCAAGGTACTGGTCCGACTGCTGGAAAATGATCTTTATGCCAAGGCAGAGAAGTGTGAGTTTTTCCAGCAGTCAATATCCTTCCTCGGATACCGCATTACTACCACAGGTGTGGAGATGGAGGGAGATCGCATTTCAGCCGTGTGTAATTGGCCGACTCCAACCATGGTGAAGGAGGTGCAGCGCTTCCTTGGCTTTGCCAACTACTATCGGAGGTTTATTCGGGGCTTTGGCAAGGTCGCAGCTTCCATTACCTCCTTTTTGAAGGGTGGGCTGTCTCGGCTCCGCTGGTCTGCTGAGTCTGATTTGGCCTTCAGTAGATTGCGGGATCTGTTCACCTCCGCCCCTGTACTGGCTCACCCCGATCCATCACTACTGTTCGTACTAGAGGTGGAAGCGTCCGAGGTAGGGATAGGCGCTGTCTTATCCCAACGCTTGGGCACGCCACCCAAGCTCCGCCCTTGTGCCTTCTTTTCGAAGAAGCTCAGCTCAGCGGAGCAGAACTACGGCTGTTGGTGATCGGGAGCTGCTGGCTGTTGTCCGAGCTTTGACGGTGTGGATGCATTGGCTCGAAGGAGCGAAACACCCTTTCCTCGTCTGGACAGACCACCGTAACCTGGAGTACATTCGGGCAGCGAGGAGACTGAATCCTTGCCAGGCCAGGTGGGCCCTCTTCTTCACCCAGTTTGATTTCACACTCTCATACATTCCGGGTACGAAGAACGTGAAGGCAGACGCATTGTCTCGGCTGTATGACACAGAGGAGAGGCCCAGAGACAACACTCGCATACTCCCGGCCTCATGCATTGTGGCGCCGGTAGTATGGGCGATGGACACGGATATAGCGCAGGCATTATGCACAGATCCATCTCCACCGCAGTGTCCAGCTGAGATGCAGTATATGCCTGCACTTATCCGTGATCGTCTGATCTACTTGGCACACACGTCACCCTCCTCTGGTCATCCAGGTATCGGTCGTACAATGCGCTGCCTGACCGAGAAATACTGGTGGCCTACCTTGGCTAAGGACGGGAGGGTGTATGTTTCCTCCTGCTCAGTGTGCGCCCAGAGTAAGGCACCTAGGCACTTCCCAGCGGGTAAGCTACAACCTTTACCAGTTCCACAACGACCATGGTCTCACCTTAGTATTGATTTTCTTACTGATCTTCCCCTCTTAACACCACTATCCTGGTCGTTGTGGATCGCTTTTCAAAGTCCTGCCGCCTCCTTCCTCTGCCCTGTCTCCCCACGGCCCTACAAACTGCGGAGGCTCTGTTTACTCATGTCTTCCGGCACTACGGGGTACCAGAGGATATAGTGTCCGAACGAGGTCCCCAGTTCACGTCTAGAGTCTGGAAGGCGTTCATTGAACGTCTGGGTGTCTCGGTCAGCCTGACCTCTGGATTTCACCCCGAGAGTAATGGGCAGGTGGAAAGGGTGAATCAAGATGTTGGTAGGTTCCTGCAGACCTACTGTCAGGACCGGCCGGAGGAGTGGTCGGTGTTCCTGCCATGGACAGAATATGCTCAAAACTCTCTCCGCCACTCCTCCTCTAACGTAACACCCTTCCAATGTGTTTTGGGTTACCAACTGGTCCTGGCGGTTTCTGGGGCCGTTTAAAGTCCTGAGGAGGATAAACAAGGTTACTTACAGGTTGTTACTCCCCCCTGATTACCGTATTAACCCCTCGTTTCATGTGACTCTCCTCAGGCCGGTGGTAGCTGGTCCAATCCAGAAGTCTGAGGTGCGGGAGGTTCCTCCACCTCCTCTGGACATCGAGGGGGCCCCGGCATACTCGGCCTGTTCCATACTGGATTTGAGGCATCGGGTGGGGGGCCTTCAGTATCTCGTGGAGTGGGAGGGATACGGTCCGGAGGAACAGTGCTGGGTCCCAAGGAGGGACATCATCGATCCCTCCCTGTTGAGGGATTTCCACCGTCGCCATCCGACTCGCCCTGCTCCGTGTCCTCCTGGCCATATCCGAGGCTGGGGTCGGCGCACTGCTGGAGCCGCACGTCAAAGGGGGGGTACTGTCACGACTTCCGCCGAGGCTGCCTCCCATCCTTTTTCGGGCAGGTTTCTGCGTTCGTCGTCACCGGCTTACTAGCTACTGCCGATCCCATTCTTATCACCCCACTTGTCATGTCTTGTCTTGTCAATCACACACAACTGGTGCTCATTCCCCTAATTAGTATATGTATAAGTGTTCCCACTGTTCCCCTTGTCTTTGTGATTGATTGTTTATTGTGAGAGCGAGTAGCTCATTTTCAGCTACTCTTCTATTTGTACTTGCCAAGGTGGAATATTTTCCCTTGTATTAGATTTGTTTTCACGCTGAGAGCGTTTGATTTATGTAAACGGAATAAACTCTGGACTTCGGTGTTTTACCTCCTGCACCTGACTCCTTCATTCACACCTCGTCACAGTTGCTGTATGGAGTCCTTCAACAGACACGCTTACTGTTCACCTTCTGCCCACACACTTTTACAGTTGAAGTCGGAAGTTTACATGCACCTTAGCCAAATACATTTAACCTCTGTTTTTCACAATTCCTGACATTTAATCCTAGTTAAAATTCCCTGTTTTAGGTCAGTTAGGATCACCACTTTATTTTAAGAATGTGAAATGTAAGAACAATAGTAGAGAGAATGATTTATTTCAGGTTTTAGTTTTTTCATCACATTCCCAGTGGGTCAGAAGTTTACATACACTCAATTAGTATTTGGTAGCATTGCCTTTAAATTGTTTAACTTGGGTCAAACGTTTCGGGTAGCTTTCCACAAGCTTCCCACAATAACTGAGTCAGGTTTGTAGGCCTCCTTGCTCGCACACGCTTTTTCAGTTCTGCCCACACATTTTCTATAGGATTGAGGTCAGGGCTTTGTGATGGCCTCTCCAATACCTTGACTTTGTTGTCCTTAAGTAATTTTGCCACAACTTTGGAAGTATGCTTGGGGTCCATTTGGAAGACCCATTTGTGAACAAGCTTTAACTTCCTGACTGATGTCTTGAGATGTTGCTTCAATATATCCACATAAATTTCCTTCCTCATGATGCCATCTATTTTGTGAAGTGCACCAGTCCCTCCTGCAGCAAAGCACCCCCACAGCATGATGCTGCCACCCCCATGCTTCACGGTTGGGATGGTGTGCTTTGGCTTGCAAGCGACCCCCTTTTCCTCCAAATACAACGATGGTCATTATGGCCAAACAGTTCTATTGTTGTTTCATCATACCAGAGGACGTTTCTTTAAAAAGTACAATCTTTGTCCCCATGTGCAGTTGCAAACCATAGTCTGGCTTTTTTATGGCGGTTTTGGAGCAGTGGCTTCTTCCTTGCTGAGCGGCCTTTTAGGTTATGTCGATATAGGACTCGTTTTACTGTGGATATAGATACTTTTGTACCTGTTTCCTCCAGCATCTTCACAAGGTCCATTGCTGTTGTTCTGGGATTGATTTGCACTTTTCGCATCAAAGTACGTTCATCTCTAGGAGACAGAACGCGTCTCCGTCCTGAGCGGTATGACGGCTGTGTGGACCCATGGTGTTTATACTTGCGTACTATTGTTTGTACAGATGAACGTGTTACCTTCAGGCATTTGGAAATTGCTTCCAAGGATGAACCAGACTTTCTGAGGTCTTGGCTGAATTCTTTTGTTTTTCCCATGGTGTCAAGCAAAGAGGCACTGAGTTTGAAGGTAGGCCTTGAAATACATCCACAGGTACACCTCCAATTGACTCAAATTATGTCATTTAGCCTATCAGAAGATTCTAAAGCCATGACCTCATTTTCTGGAATTTTCCAAGCTCTTTAAAGGCACAGTCAACTTAGTGTATGTAAACTTCTTACCACCTGGAATTGTGATACAGTGAATTATAAGTGAAATAATCTGTCTGTAAACAGTGGTTGGAAAAATTACTTGTGTCATGCACGAAGTAGATGTCGTAACTGACTTGCCAAAACTATAGTTTGTTAACAAGAAATGTGTGGAGTGGTTGAAAAACTAATTTTAATGACTCCAACCTAAGTGTATGTAAACTTTCGACTTCAACTGTATAAAGTGTCAGAACTATGGAATGCTGTGATGCAGCTTATACACTACTACAAACACACTGCTGAAATTGTGTTCTTTTGGAGGAGCGGAAGCGGTGGGGGTTGCAGAGTTGGGGAGCCTTATAAGGTTAACAGTGACTAAAGGTCTCTCTATGTCTGTTATGAATCCTGCTGACCCATTTGAATTAGAATTTCTACAGTTGGGAAATTCTGTTGCATTCAGCCACAACAATGTCTTCTCAGCTCCAACTGACTCTTCTTGATTCATGATCCAACTACTGGCCTCAGTGGCCTGCTTATTTAGAGGGTGTTTGAGGGTATGACCTGGATGAGTCCTGTGTGTTTGTGGCTATGACCAGGATGAGGCCTGTGTGTTTGTGGGTATGAACATGATGAGTCCTGTGTGTTTGTGGGTATGACCAGGATGAGGCCTGTGTGTTTGTGGGTATAACCAGGATAGGGCCTGTGTGTTTGTGGGTATGACCAGGATGAGTCCTGTGTGTTTGTGGGTATGACCAGGATGAGGCCTGTGTGTTTGTGGGTATGACCAGGATGAGGCCTGTATGTTTGTGGGTATAACCAGGATGGGGCCTGTGTGTTTGTGGGTATGACCTGGATGAGGCCTGTGTGTTTGTGGGTATGAACAGGATGAGGCCTGTGTGTTTGTGGGTATGACCAGGATGAGTCCTGTATGTTTGTGGGTATAACCAGGATGGGGCTTGTGTGTTTGTGGGTATGACCAGGATGAGTCCTGTGTGTTTGTGGGTATGACCAGGATGAGGCCTGTGTGTTTGTGTGTATGACCAGGATGAGGCCTGTGTATGTGTGAATATAGTGTGTCATGTGCGGGGCGATGTAATGAGTCTAAGAGCTAAATGAAGGGGACAGAAAGATTGAGAGATTGAGAGATTGAGTGAGACAGGGGAGAGAGGAGGCTGGACTGTTGAAATTTGGACAAAATCCATAAAGGAGTAAAAACACTTTGACAGGATTCTTAAGGGGCTAATAAAGTGAATAAAATAAAGTTGTCTTAGATTACCCAGCTAACAGAGCTGTAACAAAGTATATTAGCCTAATGCTGGGTAACATGGTCTCTAGCACGCTAAGCAAGGCCCGGAGGGGCGAGAGACGGGGACACTAACACACCACCTACTGAGAAGAGGAGCCTACAGAGCACACTTACCCAGTCAGGAGTGAGGAGAGGGGGGATACGGGGGAGAGTAGAGGGTCTGGAGGCGGTAGGCGGGGTACTCACGCATCACCCCAGGTAACGAACACCCAAACTTGTTCAGAGCCCTTTGTGGCGCACTGTACCCTATCTATCTCCTTTCCCGATCACCTGGTAGTGTCACGGATTCTGCAGAGGCTGCTCCTCCTCCTTGCTCGGGCAGGCTTCGGCGTTCGTCGTCCTCTGAGTACTAGCTACTGCCGTTCGATGTTATCGGTGTTTGTTTAGTTTTGTCTGTATTGTTTACACCTGTTCGTCATTATGTTAATTGTTTCCCGTATAATTACCCCTGTCTCTCATCTGTACTTTGTGTGTGATTGTTTTCCCCTTCACGGTTGTCTATTTTGTGAGCGGGTTATTTCCTCCCTGCGTGGAGTTATTTTCTGTGTCCTTTTGGATCCTTTTTCGTATTAAAAGTACGTATCCGAGAGTTCTGTGTCCTGCGCCTGACTTCGTTTACCGCATCTCACAGACAGTCGTGACAGAATCACACACCTTACCATGGAGTAAGCAGGAGCGACGGCACGGACTGGATCACTCGAGGAGCGCGTCCTACAACAGGCAGCGATGCTCCAAAATATTGGTGCCACTATGGATAACGTTATGAACACTTTGGGACGATGGGAGAGAGGAGGTTTGCCCACACCTCCTCCAACGATACCACCACCATCGGCTACTCCTACCGTCTCACATCCGGAGTCCAGTGGGATTCGGCTCTCGCTCCCGAGGGCTTATGATGGCACCGCAGCCGGGTGTCAGGGTTTCCTGCTCCAGGTGGAACTTTACCTGCCAACCATTCACCCGGCACCCTCGGGATACGACAGCGTGTCCGCCCTCATCTCCTGTCTGTCCGGCAAGGCACTGGAGTGGGCCAACGCCGAGTGGGGAGGGATAGACGCCGCTACTGTGAACTATGCAGAGTTCATCCGCCGCTTCAGGGCAGTGTTCGATCATCCCCCGGAGTTGAAGGCGGCGGGTGAGCGTCTATTCCACCTCAGACAGGGGAGGGGGAGCGCGCATGAATTCGCACTGGACTTCCGGACTCTGGCTGCCATTTCGGGATGGAATGAGAGGGCCCTCATCGACCACTACAGATGCAGCCTGAGGGAGGACGTTCGTCGAGAGTTGGCCTGCAGGGACACCAACCTAAGCTTCGATCAGCTGGTGGACATGTCGATTCGCTTGGATACCCTGTTGGCTACCCGCGGACGTCCAGCGCTGGGGCCATCCATTCCATCCCCCAGCACCTCCGAGCCGAGCCCTATGGAGCTCGGGGGTGCTGGTAGTAGGGAGGCCAGGAAGGAGGCTGTCCCCTGCACCAACTGTGGCCGCCGAGGACACACGGCGGTTCGGTGCTGGGGAGGGTCTCCTCAGATTCGAGGCAGCAGGCAGCACACTGATGAGTCATTCCCGGTGAGTAAGTTCCCAACTCACCCAGAGCTCTCTGCTGTTCATATGTGTATCCAAGTGATGTTTCCAGAAATGTCTTCTTACTCCCAGCATAAGGCGCTAGTCGATTCAGGCGCAGCTGGGAATTTTATCGATCGCCATTTCTCATATAAGTTAGGGATCCCTATATTACCAGTCGATGTGCCCTTCCCTATCCATGCCCTAGATAGCCCGCCTTTGGGGTCGGGATTGATTAGGGAGGTCACAGCGCCACTGAAGATGAAAACGCAGAAGGGTCATGAGGAGACTATACAGTTGTATTTAATTGACTCTCCTGGTTAATATATCATGACCCCAACATTTCAGCAACAGAGGGCTCTCAAGGGATGGTCTGATCAGTGTGTGGGGTGGTGTGTAGGTGTTTCTGTAGGGGCAACGACGGTGGAGAGTCCGAACCAAATGCCCACAATGCACATTCCTCCTGAGTGTGCCGATTTGGCAAGCACCTTCTGTAAGAAGAAGGCAACTAAATTACCACCTCATCGACAGGGGGATTGTGCGATAGACCTCCAGGTTGGCGCGGCGCTCCCTCGCAGCCATGTGTATCCTCTGTCTCAGGAGGAGACGGCTGCTATGGAGACATACGTCGCCGAATCCTTGAGACAGGGATACATACGGCCTTCCACTTCTCCTGCTTCCTCAAGTGTCTTTTTTGTGAAGAAGAAGGATGGGGGTTTACGCCCGTGTATTGATTACCGTGGTCTCAATCAGATCACTATTAAATACAGCTATCCTCTCCTTCTGATTGCTAGTATGACGGAGTCATTACACGGGGCGCGCTTCTTCACAAAATTGGATCTCAGGAGCGCTTACAGCCTGGTGCGCATTCGGGAGGGAGATGAGTGGAAAACAGCCTTCAGTACCACCTCGGGTCACTATGAATACCTCGTCATGCCATACGGTCTAATGAATGCTCCTTCAGTCTTCCAATCATTTGTAGACAAGATTTTCCGGGATTTGCATGGACAGGGGGTAGTGGTGTATATTGATGACATTCTGATATACTCCGCTACACGTACCGAGCATGTGTCCCTGGTACGTCGGGTGCTGGGTAGACTGTTGGAGCATGATCTGTATGTGAAGTCAGAGAAATTTCTGTTTTTCCAGGAGTCCATCTCCTTCCTGGGACACCGGTTGTCTGCGTCATGGGTGGAGATGGAGATTGACCGCGTTTCAGCCGTGCGTAATTGGCAGACTCCAACTACAGTAAAGGAGGTGCAGCGGTTTTTGGGTTTTGCCAATTACTACCGGAGGTTTATCCGGGGTTTTGGACAGGTAGCGGCTCCCATTACCTCCCTGCTAAAGGGGGGCCCGGTGCGTTTGCAGTGGTCGGCTGAGGCGGACAGGGTGTTTAGTCATTTGAAGGACCTGTTCACCTCAGCTCCGGTGCTGGCACATCCGGATCCCTCTTTGGCGTTCCAAGTCGAGGTGGATGCGTCTGAGGCGGGGATCGGTGCTATACTGTCTCAGCGCTCGGGCACGCCTCCAAAACTCCGTCCCTGTGCTTTCTATTCTAAGAAGCTCAGTCCGGCGGAGCGCAATTATGACGTGGGGGACAGGGAGCTGCTAGCTGTGGTCCAGGCCCTGAAGGTGTGGAGACATTGGCTTGAGGGGGCTAACCACTCGTTTCTCATTCTGACTGACCATCGTAACCTGGAGTACATCCGGGCAGCGAAGAGACTGAACCCTCGTCAGGCTAGGTGGGCCATGTTTCTGGCCCGGTTTGTCTTTAAGATCACGTATATCCCCGGGTCACAGAACGTTAAGGCAGACGCCCTGTCCCGACGATATGACACAGAGGAGAGGTCCATTGAGCCCACTCCCATACTACCGGAGTCTTGTCTCGTGGCATCGGTGGTGTGGGAGGTCGACACGGAAATCGAGCGGGCGTTACGTACCGACCCTTCTCCCCCAGAGTGTCCAGAGGGACGGAGGTACGTGCCGCTCGAGGTCCGTGACCGACTGATTTATTGGGCTCGCACGTCACCCTCCTCTGGTCATCCTGGTATTGGTCGGACGGTGCACTGTCTTAGCGGGAAGTACTGGTGGCCCACCTTAGCTAAGGACGTGAGAGTTTACCTTTCTTCCTTCTCGGTGTGCGCCCAGTGTAAGGCGCCTAGGCACCTGCCCAGGGGGAAGTTACAACCTCTGCCCGTTCCACAACGGCCGTGGTCTCACCTGTCGGTGGATTTTATCACGGACCTTCCCCCCTCCCAGGGGAATACCACGATCTTGGTCGTTGTGGATCGGTTTTCTAAGGCCTGCCGTCTCATCCCTATGCCAGGTCTTCCTACAGCCCTACAAACGGCCGAAGCCCTGTTTACTCACGTTTTCCAGCACTACGGGGTGCCTGAGGATATAGTGTCTGATCGGGGTCCCCAGTTCACCTCTAGATTGTGGAGGGCGTTTATGGAACGTTTGGGGGTCTCGATCAGCCTTACCTCGGGTTTTCACCCTGAGAGTAATGGGCAGGTGGAGAGAGTAAACCAAGATGTGGGTAGGTTTCTGAGGTCCTACTGCCAGGACTGGCAGGAGGAGTGGTCGGGGTATATTCCCTGGGCAGAGATAGCCCAAAACTCACCCCGCCACTCCTCCACTAATCTCACTCCTTTCCAGTGTGTGTTGGGCTATCAGCCGGTTCTGGCACCCTGGCATCAGAGCCAGATCGAGGCTCCTGCGGTGGATGAATGGTTTCATGCTCGGAGGAGACATGGAACGCTGCGCACGTCCATCTGCAGCGGGCCATCAGAAGGCAAAAGGCGAGCGCCGATCGCCACCGCAGTGAGGGTCCGGTTTATGCACCGGGAGACCAGGTCTGGCTCTCGACCAGAAACCTGCCCCTTCACCTGCCCTGCCGGAAGCTGGGCCGGCGTTTTGTGGGGCCATTTAAAGTCCTGAGGAGATTGAACGAGGTATGTTATAGGTTACAGCTGCCTGTTAATTATCGCACTAGACATCGAAGGGGCTCCGGCATACTCAGTCCGTTCCATCGTGGATTCGAGGCGTCGGATGGGGGGTCTGTAGTATCTCGTGGAGTGGGAGGGGTACGGTCCGGAGGAACAGTGCTGGGTCCCTAGGAGGGACATCCTAGATCCCTCCCTGTTGACAGAGTTCCACCGGAGTCACCCAACTCGCCCTGCTCCGCGTCCTCCTGGCCGTCCCCGAGGCCGGGGTCGGCGCACGGCTGGGGCCGTGCGTTAAGGGGGGGGTACTGTCACGGATTCTGCCGAGGCTGCTCCTTCTCCTTGCTCAGGCAGGCTTCGGCGTTCGTCGTCCCCGGAGTACTAGCTACTGCCGTTCGATGTTATCGGTGTTTGTTTAGTTTTGTCTGTATTGTTTACACCTGTTCGTCATTATGTTAATTTTTCCCGTATAATTACCCATGTCTCTCATCTGTACTTTGTGTGTGATTGTTTTTCCCTTTCACGGTTGTCTATTTTGTGAGCGGGTTATTTCCTCCCTGCGTGGAGTTATTTTCTGTGTCCTTTTGGATCCTTTTCATATTAAAAGTACGTATCCGAGAGTTCTGTGTCCTGCGCCTGACTTCGTTTACCGCATCTCACAGACAGTCGTGACAGGTAGTTTCCCAGTGTAAGGCGCTAGTTGATTCAGGCGCATCTGGGAACTTTATGGACAGGGCATTTACACGCCGTCAAGGCATTTCCTTGGTTCCCCTATCCATTCCACTCCCCATCAGAGCACTTGATAGTCGACCATTAGGGTCCGGTTTGGTTTAGGAGGTTACTGTACCAGTCACCATGATTACACAGGAGACGCATGTTGAGCAGATCACTTTTTTGATTATTGAGTCTCCTGCTTACCCTGTAGTCTTAGGTATTCCGTGGTTAGCCCTTCACAACCCCAATTTTTCATGGCCACAGAGTGTTCTTACGGAGTGGTCGCGTGAGTGCCCGGGTAGGTGTCTAGGTGTTTCCGTTGGTGCGACCACGGTGGAAAGTCAAGACGGTACTCCCACCGTGCGCATTCCCCACGAATACCATGATCTGGGCTCGCATTTTCCAAGATGCAAGCGACTAAATTACCACCTCATCGGGAGGGGGATTGCACGATAAACCTTCAGGTAGACGCTGTACCTCCCAGGATTCATGTGTATCCCCTGTCGCAGGCTGAAACTGAGGCTATGGAAACATACGTCACCGAGTCCCTGCGCCAGGGGTATATACATTCCTCCACTTCACCTGCTTCCTCAAGTTTCTTCTTTGTGAAGAAGAAAGATGGCGGTTTACGCCCGTGCATTGATTATCGACCACTGCATAAGGTGACAGTAAGATTTAGATATCCTCTTCCAATCATTCCTTCAGTGAATGATTCAATGAATGGGGCCCGTTTTTTCACCAAATTAGACCTCAGGAGTGCCTACAACCTGGTGCGTATTCAGGAAGGGGATGAGTGGAAAACAGCATTCAGCACAACCTCGGGGCATTATGAATACCTGGTGATGCCCTACAGTTTGATGAATGCTCTATCCGTTTTACAGTCCTTTGTGAACAAGGTGTTTCAGGACATGCTTGGTCGCGATGTGGTGGTCTACATTGATGACATCCTGATGTATTCATCTATGCGCACTGAGCATGTGTCCCTGGTTCGCAAGGTACTGGTCCGACTGCTTGAAAATTATCTTTATACCAAGGCAGAGAAGTGTGAGTTTTTCCAGCAGTCAATCTCCTTCCTCGGATACTGCATTACTACCACAGGTGTGGAGATGGAGGGAGATCGCATTTCAGCCGTGCGTAATTGGCCGACTCCAACCACGGTGAAGGAGGTGCAGCGCTTCCTTGGCTTTGCCAACTACTATCTGAGGTTTATTCGGGGCTTTGGCAATGTCGCAGCTCCCATTACCCGGCTCCGCTGGTCTGCTGAGGCTGATTTGGCCTTCAGTAGATTGCGGGATCTGTTCACCTCCGCCCCGGTACTACTCACCCCGATCCATCACTACTGTTCATACTGGAGGTGGATGCGTCCGAGGTAGGGATAGGCGCTGTCTTATCCCAACGCTCGGGCACGCCACCCAAGCTCCGCTCCTGTGCCTTCTTTTCGAAGAAGCTCAGCTCGGCGGAGCAGAACTACGGCGTTGGTGATCGGGAGCTGCTGGCTGTTGTCTGAGCTTTGACGGTGTGGAGGCATTGTCTCGAAGGAGCGAAACACCCTTTTCTCATCTGTACAGACCACCGTAACCTGGAGTATATTCGGGCAGCGAGGAGGCTGAATCCTCGCCAGGCCAGGTGGGCCCTCTTCTTCAACCGGTTTGATTTCACACTCTCATACATTCCGGGTGCGAAGAACGTGAAGGCAGACGCATTGTCTCGGCTGTATGACACAGAGGAGAGGCCCAGAGACAACACCCCCATACTCCCGGCCTCATGCATTGTGGCGCCGGTAGTATGAGCGATGGACGCGGATATAGCACAGGCATTACGCACAGATCCATCTCCACCGCAGTGTCCAGCTGGGCTGCAGTACGTGCCTGCGCTTATCTGTGATCGTCTGATCTACTGGGCACACACGTCACCCTTCTCTGGTCATCCAGGTATCGGTCATACAATGTGCTGCCTGACCGAGAAGTACTGGTGGCCTACCTTGGCTAAGGACGTGAGGGTGTATATTTCCTCCTGCTAAGTGTGCACCCAGTGTAAGGCACCTAGGCACCTCCAAGCTGGTAAGCTACAACCTTTACCAGTTCCACAAAGACCATGGTCTCACCTTAGTATTGAGTTTCTTACTGATCTTCCCCTCTCCCAAGGTAACACCACTATCCTGGTTGTTGTGGATCGCTTTTCGAAGTCCTGCCGCCTCCTTCCTCTGCCCAGTATCCCCACGGCCCTACAAACTGCGGAGGCTCTGTTTACTCACGTCTTCCGGCACTACGGGGTACCAGATGATATAGTGTCCGACCGAGGTCCCCAGTTCACGTCTAGAGTCTGGAAGGCGTACATGGAACGTCTGGGTGTCTTGGTCAGCCTGACCTCTGGATTTCACCCCGAGAGTAATGGGCAGGTGGAAAGGGTGAATCAAGATGTTGGTAGGTTCCTGCGGACCTACTGTCAGGACCGGCCGGGGAATGGTCGGTGTTCCTGCCATGTGCAGAAGACACTCAAAACTCTATCCGCCACTCCTCCAGTAACCTAACATCCTTCCAATGAGTTTTAGGTTACCAACCGGTCCTGACACCGTGGCACCAGAGCCAGACCGAGGCTCCTGAGGTGGATGACTGGTTTTGGCACGCGGAGGAGACTTGGGACGCTGCCCACGTTCGCCTCCAGCGCACTGTGCGTTGTCAGAAGGCGAATGCTGACCGCCACCGCAGGGAGGCCCCGGTTTTCGTACCGGGGGATTGGGTCTGGCTCTCGAACCAGAATCTACCCCTCCGCCTGCCCTGCCGGAAGCTGAGCCCGCGGTTTGTGAGGCCGTTTAAAGTACTGAGGAGGATAAACAAGGTTACTTACAGGCTGTTACTCCCCCCTGATTACCATATTAACCCCTCGTTTCATGTGTCTCTCCTCAGGCCGGTGGTAGCTGGTCCACTCCAGGAGTCTGGGGTGCGGGAGGTTCCTCCACCTCCTCTGGACATCGAGGGGGCCCCGGCGTACTCGGTCCATTCCATTCTGGATTCGAGGCGTCGGGTGGGGGGCCTTCAGTATCTCGTGGAGTGGGAGGGGTACGGTCCAGAGGAACAGTGCTGGGTCCCAGGAGGGACATCTCGATCCCTCCCTGTTGAAGGATTTTCACGTCGCCATCCGACTCGCCCTGCTCCGCGTCTCCTGGCCGGCCCGAGACCGGGGTGAGCGCACTGCTGGGGCGCGCGTCAAGGGGGTACTGTCACGACCGTCGTCACCGGCTTCCTAGCTATTGCCGATCCCATTCTCATCACTCCACTTGTCATGTCTTGTCTTGTCAATCACACACACCTGGTGCTCATTCCCCTAATTAGTATGTTTATCAGTGATCCCTCTGTTCTCCTTGTCTTTCTGAGTGATTGTTTATTGTGAAAACGAGTAGCTCGGTTGAGCTACTCGCTCAACAAGACAAGACATGACAAGTGGAGTGATGAGAATGGGATCGGCAATAGCTAGGAAGCCGGTGACGACGAAGTCGTGACAGTACCCCCCCCCTTGACGCGCGGCTCCAGCAGTGCGCCGACCCCGGTCTCGGGCCGGCCAGGAGGACGCGGAGCAGGGCGAGTCGGATGGCGACGGTGAAAATCCTTCAACAGGGAGGGATCGAGGATGTCCCTCCTTGGGACCCAGCACTGTTCCTCTGGACCGTACCCCTCCCACTCCACGAGATACTGAAGGCCCCCCACCCGACGCCTCGAATCCAGAATGGAATGGACCGAGTACGCCGGGGCCCCCTCGATGTCCAGAGCTCGGTTGAGCTACTCTTCTATTTGTACTTGCGAAGGTGGAATATTTTCCCTTGTATTAGTTTTGTTTTCACGCTGGGAGCGTTTGATTTATGTAAACGGAATAAACTCTGGACTTCGGTGTTTTACCTCCTGCGCCTGACTCCTTCATTCACACCTCGTCACAGTCCTTCAACAGACACGCTTACTGTTCACCTCCTGCCCACACACAGTCTTTAAGACTTTTACAGTTGAAGTCGGAAGTTTACATACACCTTAGCCAAATACATTTAAACTCTGTTTTTCACAATTCCTGACATTTAATCCTAGTAAAAATTCCCTGTCTTTGTCACACCCTGGCTCTGGGACTCTATATGTTGAGCCAGGGTGTGTTCATTCTGTTGTGTTTATTTCTATGTTGGCTAGAGTGACTCCCAATCAGAGGCAACGAGTGTCAGCTGTCGTTGGTTGTCTCTGATTGGGAGCCATATTTAAACTGTCTGTTTTCCCTTTGTGTTTGTGGGTTTTTGTTCCGTGTTGGTCATTGTTACCGTGGACTTCACGAGTCGTTTCTTGTTTTGTTTATTGGTGTCTATTATCACTAAAGATAATAAAGTTAACCATGTTCGTTCATCACGCTGCGCCTTGGTCTATTCAATACGACGATCGTGACAGTCTTAGGTCAGTTATGATCACCACTATATTTTAAATATGTGAAATGTAAGAACAACAGTAGAGAGAATGATTTATTTCAACTTTTAGTTCTTTCATCACATTCCCAGTGGGTCAGAAGTTTACATACACTCAATTAGTATTTGGTAGCATTGCTTTTAAATTGTTTAACTTGGGTCAAACGTTTCGGGTAGCCTTCCACAAACTTCCCACAATAAATTGGGTGATTTTTGGCCCATTCCTCCTCACAGAGCTGGTGTAACTGAGTCAGGTTTGTAGGCCTCCTTTTTCAGTTTTGTCCACACATTTTCTATAGGATTGAGGTCAGGGCTTTGTGATGGCCTCTCCAATACCTTGACTTTGTTGTCCTTAAGCCATTTTGCCACAACTTTGGAAGTATGCTTGGGGTCACTGTACATTTGGAAGACCCATTTGTGACCAAGCTTTAACTTCCTAACTGATGTCTGAGCTTCAATATATCCACATAATTTTCCTTCCTCATGATGCCATCTATTTTGTGAAGTGCACCAGTCCCTCCTGCAGCAAAACACCCCCACAGCATGATGCTGCCACCCCCGTGCTTCACGGTTGGGATGGTGTTCTTTGACTTGCAAGCGTCCCCCTTTTTCCTCCAAACACAACGATGGTCATTATGGCCAAACAGTTCAAATTTTTTTTTCATCAGACCAGAGGACATTTCTTCAAAAAGTACAATCTTTGTCCCCATGTGCAGTTGCAAACCGTAGTCTGGCTTTTTTATGGCGGTTTTGGAGCAGTGGCTTCTTCCTTGCTGAGCGGCCATTCAGGTTATGTCGATATAGGACTCGTTTTACTGTGGATATAGATACTTTTGTACCTGTTTCCTCCAGCATCTTCACAAGGTCCTTTGCTGTTGTTCTGGGATTGATTTGCCTTTTTCGCATCAAAGTACGTTCATCTCTAGGAGACAGAACACGTCTCCGTCCTAAGCAGTATGACGGCTGTGTGGTCCCATGGTGTTTATGCTTGCATACTATTGTTTGTACAGATGAACCTCATTTTCTGAAATTTTCCAAGCTCTTTAAAGGCACAGTCAAGTTAGTGTATGTAATCTTCTGACCCACTGTAATTGTGATACAGTGAATTATAAGTGAAATAATATGTCTGTAAACAGTTGTTGGAAATATTACTTGTGTCATGCACAAAGTAGATGTCCTAACTGACTTGCCAAAACTATAGTTTGTTAACAAGACATTTGTGGAGTGGTTGAAAAACAAGTTTTAATGACTCTAACCTAAGTGTATGTAAACTTCAGACTTCAACTGTATAAAGTCTCAGAACTATGGAATGATGTGATGCCGCCTATGCACTACTACAAACACACTGCTGAAATGGTGTTCTTTTGGAGGAGCGGAAGCGGTGGGGGTTGCAGAGTTGGGGAGCCTTATAAGGTAAACAGTGACTAAAGGTCTCTCTATGTCTGTTATGAATCCTGCTGACCCATTTAAATTAGAATTTCTACAGTTGGGAAATTCTGTTGCATTCGGCCACAACAATGTCTTCTCAGCTCCAACTGACTCTTCTTGATTTAATGATCCAACTACTGGCCTCAGTGGCCTGCTTATTTAGAGGGTGTTTGTGGGTATGACCAGGATGAGGCCTGGTTGTTTGTGGGTATGACCAGGATGAGTCCTGTGTGTTTGTGGGTATGACCAGGATGAGTCCAGTGTGTTTGTGGGTATGACCAGGATGAGGCATGTGTGTTTGTGGGTATAACCAGGATGAGGCCTGTGTGTTTGTGGGTTTAACCAGGATGAGGCCTGTGTGTGTGTGGGTATGACCAGGATGAGTCCTGTATGTTTGTGGGTATGACCAGGATGAGTCCTGTGTGTTTGTGGGTTTGACCAGGATGAGGCCAGTGTGTTTGTGGGTATGACCAGGATGAGTCCTGTGTGTTTGTGGGTATGACCAGGATGAGTCCTGTATGTTTGTGGGTTTGACCAGGATGAGTCCTGTATGTTTGTGGGTATAATCAGGATGAGGCCTGTGTGTTTGTGGGTATGACCAGGATGAGTCCTGTGTGTTTGTGGGTATAATCAGGATGAGGCCTGTGTGTTTGTGGGTATGACCAGGATGAGTCCTGTGTGTTTGTGGGTATAATCAGGATGAGGCCTGTGTGTTTGTGGGAATGACCAGGATGAGGCCTGTGTGTTTGTGGGTATGACCAGGATGAGGCCTGTGTATGTGTGAATATAATGTGTCATGTGCAGGGCTATGTAATGAGTCTAAGAGCTAAATGAAGGGGACAGAAAGTTTGAGCGATTGAGAGATTGAGTGAGACAACAGGCTGCACTGTTGAAGTTTGGACAAAATCCATAAAGGAGTAAAAACACTTTGACAGGATTCTTAAGGGGCTAATAAAGTGAATAAAATAAAGTTGTCTTAGATTACCTAGCTAACAGAGCTGTAACAAAGTATATTAGCCTAATGCTGGGTAACATGGTCTCTAGCACGCTAAGCAAGGCCCGGAGGGGAGAGAGACGGGGACACTAACACACCACCTACTGAGAAGAGGGGCCTACAGTGCACACTTACCCAGTCAGGAGTGAGGAGAGGGGGGATACGGGGGAGAGTAGAGGGTCCACTTCACTTACCCAGTCATGGGTGAGATGGGGAGAAGGACTATGGAGTGTATCTTGCCGGGAAACTCTGTGTGTAATATATCTTAAACACACAAGAGCAGAACCGTAATGTGGTTTGTCAGTACCTAGCTATATGTGGTAGGATACTTGGTCTCAGGAGAGAACATCCTCTGAGTTCTCATGTAAAGGGTTCAGGCTAGCAGTAACTGGTGAAGTTTGTATGACTACCGTAATACTGTAGACGTCTTCATATGGATAGAAGTTGAGTGTGTGGCACTCTGTCTGCATTCCATAAAGGCTGAAATTCATCACAGAATGTCTTTGAAAATGGGCACACAAGCCATCACTGTTATTATCAAATGGGAGTGCTCTGTCTGTCTGTCTCTCTCTCTCTCTCTCTCTCTCTCTCTCTCTCTCTCTCTCTCTCTCTCTCTCTCTCTCTCTCTCTCTCTCTCTCTCTCTCTCTCTCTCTCTATTCTCTCGCTCTCTCTCTCCTCTTTCTTGCTCTCTCTCTCTCCTCTCTCCTCTCTCTTTCTCAATTCATTTCAATTCAAAGTGCTTTATTGGCATTGAAAACATAAACTACATGACCAAAAGTATGTCGACACCTGCTAGTCAAACATCTAATTCCAAAATGAAGATGCATTAATATGTAGTTGGTCTCACTTTTGCTGCTATAACAGCCTCTACTCTTCTGGGAAGGCCTTCCACTAGATGTTGGAACATTTCTGCGGGGACTTGCTTCCATTCAGCCACAAGAGCATTAGTGAGGTCGGGCACTGATGTTGGGCGATTAGTCCTGGCTCGCAGTCGGTGTTCCAATTCATCCCAGAGGTGTTCGATGGGGTTGAGGTCAGGGCTCTGGGTAGGCCAGTCAAGTTCTTCCACACCGTTTTGACAAACCATTTATGTATGAACCTCGCTTTGTGCACAGGGGCATTGTCATGCTGAAACAGGAAAGGGCCTTCCTCAAACTGTTGCCACAAAGTTGGAAGCACAGAATCATCTAGAATGTCATTGTATGCTGTAGTATTAAGATTTCCCCTCACTGGAAATAAGGGGCCTGGCCCGAACCATAAAAAACAGCCCCAGACCATTATTCCATAGTTGGCACTATGCATTGGTGCAGATAGCGTTCTCCTGGCATCCACCAAACCCAGATTCATCTGTCAGACTGCCAGATGGTGAAGTGAGATTCATCACTCAAGAGAACGAGTTTCCACTGCTCTAAAGTCCAATGGTGGTGAGCTTTACACCACTCCAGCCGACGCTTGGCATTGCGTATGGTGATCTTAGGCTTGTGTGCGGCTGCTCGGCCATGGAAACCCATTTCATGAAACACACCAAGACAGTCTCTCTCTCTCTTTCTCCTCTCTTTCTCTCTTGCTCTCTCCTCTCTCTCTCTCCTCTCTCTCTCTCTCTCTCTTTGTTCTCTCTCTCTCTCTCTGAGTTGAAGTTCAACAGGCTAGAAGTAGTCATGATGCGGAGAGGATGGGAGAAGAGGGGAGAGGAGAGGAGGGGAGAAGAGGGGAGAGGAGAGGAGAGGAGGGGAGAGGAGGGAAGAGGAGGGGAGGGGAGAAGAGGGGATTAGAGGGGAGAGGAGGGAGAGGAGGGAGGGGCGAAGAGGGGAGAGGAGCGGAGAGGAGAGGAGAGGAGAGGAGAGGAGAGGAGAGGAGAGGAGAGGAGAGGAGAGGAGAGGAGAGAAGTGGGGATTAGAGGGGAGAGGAGGGGAGAGGAGGGGAGGGGAGAGGAGGGAAGAGGGGAGAGGAGAGGAGAGGAGGGGAGAGGAGAGGAGGGGGGGGGAGGGAGGCAAGAGGAGGGGAGGGGAGAAGAGGGGATTAGAGAGGAGAGGAGGGGAGAAGAGGGGAGGGGAGAAGAGGGGAGTAATGGGGTAGTGAGCGGAGGCAGAATGACTTTCATAATAGTGTGTGAACAGCTGGTTCAATGGCAATGTTGTCAGTGGAATAGTAGATGAGGGGTTCTCAGTGTGTGCACTGATTGAATGTGTCACATTCATTCTTTACTCTCCAATTCCCTCCACCACTCTCTCCTACCATTCAGTCATAACTCTCCAATTCCCTCCACCACTCTCTCCTACCATTCAGTCATAACTCTCCCATTCCCTCCACCACTCTCTCCTACCATTCAGTCATAACTATCCAATTCCCTCCACCACTCTCTCCTACCATTCAGTCACTCTCCGCTTCTCTTTTCTCTCCGTCTTGATTTTATTTAAAGCATCTCTCTGTCTCTGTGTTTAATGATTGCTGTCCCACTGATTTTTCTATTTCAGTTTCAAACATTTATCAGAGCAGCAGCGTTCTGTTTGTTACAGTGTGTGTGTGTATGTGTGTGTGTGTGTGTGTGTGTGTGTGTGTGTGTGTGTGTGTGTGTGTGTGTTTGTGTGTGTGTGTGTGTGTTAGTGTAAGTGTGTTTGTGTTGGTGCAGACAGGTATGTGTGTTTGTTTTCCATATCTCCTGCTGGTCTCACCATGGAGAATCTGGTTGGTAAGGGAGAGCTTTAGCAGAAACAGGAGCTCCAACTCCATGGATGCATGGAAACAGTCCTGTGTGGGGGAGTAGGAGTGAAACAGTTTCCTCTCTACACACACACACACACACACACACTCCTCTCAGCCAGCTCCCTAATAGCCAAGGTAGTGTACGGTCTATAGGAGAGAGGAGAGAGCTAGCCAGTAGGCCAGACCACTTAGTATAGCCCTCTGTGTGGATTGGAGAGATACGGACAAAAGCACAGTGGCCTCATGGTTCTAGGGTCAATAAGTGGTAGTCAAGGTGGAGCGGTGATGATTAGATCTGCTCCATGGGGAGGAATGGAGGGATCACCTGCTGCTGTCTACTCTATTCCACTATACCTTGACCCCCATCTTCAACATTCATGCTTTCACTCACAGCTTACCGGAGTCCTATTACCTAGCATGTTATAGCCTAGTGAAGGAGTGTGAATGGTTGTATACAGTGAGTCACCATTAATTAATTGGACTTATAATAAATAGGTCATGGGAGATGAATTACAAACTACTGATGTTAACCCTTTACACTCGTGGTAATTGACCTATATGGATAGGGCTAAATTGAAATGATTCTTACAGAAGAAATGTGAAAAGCATATTCATAACCATTGTAGCAATTGAAAGGGAACAGTTTGGAGATTACGGGGAAATTATTAGACCAAAACTAAATGCACAACAGTTCACCTGACAAGACGGAATCCAAACATTACACTGTTGATTTTATGTGCATTTTAAATGTACTGTACTTTTCACCGCAATTGTTGATAACGAAATCTGAAAATACTCTGGATACATTCAGTAACTGATAAGAATATTCCTATAAAATGTGGGGTCTGTGCAACATAAGACAAATAAATGACTGAGAGGACTATCTGGTGTCTCCAAGTGGCCACACCTCTCCAAAGTGTGCTCAGTTCCTAAGTCATTTCTATGCACTTTTATGACAAAGAAGAGTCTTCAACTATAAGGTGCTTTTTTTTTTTTAGCTCTCCTAGCTGTGCCACTGAGGAACTAGAGCCAGCACACTTGTGGTTGTTTTGTTTGGAACACAGCCCTGCATCCCCACCATTACACAATTACTGTTGTTGTTTACGCAATCAAAAAATTGTCAATTTTAAATCGCAATATGGTTCAGGTGGGCATCATTTGAAAGCTTGTTCTATTGCCAACATGACTAGCTAAGTTATAAAATATGATCTTACAGTGTTAGGCTTTCACAAAGCAATTCAGAGAAATAGATCATCATTTTGGTGTCCATAGAAAGGAGTGAGGAGTGCATTCAGGTGCATGTGCTGCGGTGAATGTTCTTCACAAAGAACAAACACAGGCTAATTCTGTTCAGAACAAACCAGGGTATGACTGTCATCTTGTAACTGTACATTAAACATAGTGATCATAAACGTTGACACTGTATATGACATGAGTTTTATGATTTGTAAATGTGAAGTGCACATTTGGACTCACAGGTGTTTGGCTTGCTTGTATGACATCAAAGCGGTATTTATTATACTGTAATCCTCAATGTCTCATCTTTTAAAATACATCTTAATTTACAGCATTTCCCTCACTCAGACAACTAAAGTTGCCCAATTAGTGGAAGGGATGGGGGAACTTCTTGTTGTGCTCGGTGCTGAAGTTCTGAACAGCTGTCAGTCAAAACCCGTACAGAGCTGTGAAGCGCAGACCCAGAGCTCTGATGTCATGAATGTCATGTACAGCCACTATGTTTCAGAAACTATTCATACCCCTTGACTTATTCCACATTTGTGACCGACCGGCTCAATTTGGTCTTATGTAACAACATTTGAAATTGTGTTTTTTACATTGGATAAAAGTAGAAACTCAGAGCTAGAAAATGGTATATCATACACTACAGTTGAGGAACAATGGGAAAGTAATTCTGCTTTGAAAGTTGATAAACGTGTAACCTCACTTTTGAGAAAATGGCTCTTGAATGTTTTGGTACCTACTGGAGAGCTCTTGTTTGTGTACACCCATTCAGCATCGTTCACACCCTCTTAAGCTTTAGCCCCACCCATCTCTTTAAGGATTCACATCTGAGGCCATGTAGTATACAACCAAAGATTTCAAGACTAAAGACTGGTTCATACTACGTCTATCAACAGTTGTCGCAGTGACATCATGAACATTCTATTGTTGTCCGACATCAAACTTGTCGTTGTCGTTATGCAAAATATAAACACAAAAACTACAGGCTGCACCGGCAGCCTGGTGGTCCAAAATAGCATAACTAGTGTATTTTAACACCAATAAACCCACCCGTTTAAAAATTAATTTAGTATATGTCAATCTAGCAAACCAGGCAACTAAAAGCAACTTTCTAAACAATGTTTTGGTTTGTTTCTAGCTTGTTAGCTAGCTAGCTAATGTTAAGTTAGCTGGCTAGCCAGTTCAAATAATGACCATATCATATAGCTGACAACGTCTTCACTTTAGCTCATTTGTCTTCGTTATTAGAGGAAAACAAACTCACTACAAGATCATTACTTACAAGTTAACGGTGAGCCAATTACAGAAAATAGCTTACGGTTGTAAGTGTGGCG
The DNA here is from genome assembly GCF_020615455.1 of Coregonus clupeaformis. Lineage (NCBI taxonomy): Eukaryota > Metazoa > Chordata > Actinopteri > Salmoniformes > Salmonidae > Coregonus > Coregonus clupeaformis. The sequence goes on along the minus strand of NC_059192.1, from coordinate 17,629,788 downwards.
AAATAAAAGCAGGGCATTCTACCGGAGAATTTTAGAACTTGTCTCGTTGGCCTAACATTATATCCTAATTTGACTTTGGTGCAGGTCATGTTCTTCACATTACCGTCTCTGGTAAACACATAATATATCAAATAAAATCAATGTTTATTTGTCACATGCACAGGATACAGAAGGTGTAGTGAAATGGTTACTTGCATAGTTTGAGTCTTTTGTTTAGACATGTAGCTAGCTAGTTAGCTAAACAATTAACCATAATCCCAACTCATAACATTACTACCCTGCATGAATCTGCAACTAGCTAACCAACCAGGTTCAATGTTAGCTAGCTAGCTAACATTAGGCTATAACTAGCAATGCAAATGGCTCTGAGATACGAATAATATTACTACACAGATCATACACGTAACGTTAGCTAGCGAGCCAGTCAGATAACGTTAGCTAGCTAGCCAACAGTATGCTTTAACTCCACTGGGCATTCCATTGATTTCAAAACTTGGTCCTCCAGAAAGTGGAGAGCAACACTTTTGCAGTTCTACTACGTGGTATCTTTCAAAAAGCCGCATGGCAGATAAATCCAAACTCATCTCTCGGCATGTCCAGCCCATCCATTATCTCAGCCAATCATGGCTAGCGGGAAGGTTTGTGTCTTTTTCCGTGGCTAAACCAACTAGGCTCATAATTCAACAATTGTATTCATATTTACAGATGGCATAGAAGTTTGTTATTAATTCACATGTTCCAGAAGGCATTTCTGCCAAAAAACGCATTTTGATAAAAAAATTACATTTACGTCCTCCTGTGAAGTAGTGACGAGCAACATATGCCTAGTTTCCTGAAATGAATTAATTTTTTTTTGTGTTACAGCCTGAATTCAAAATGGATCAAATTGATTTGTTTTGACACCCATCTATACAAAATACCCCATAATGACAAAGTGAAAACATGTTTTGTACAAATGTTAAGTATTCACACCACTTTGCTACAAGTTGAGCTCAGGTGCATTCAATTTATTTTGATCATCCTTGAGATACTACAACTTGATTGGAGTCCACCTGTTGCCAATTCAATTGTTTGGACATGATTTAGAAATAAACATATCTGTATATAAGGTCCCACTGTTGACAGCATATGTCAGAGCAGAAACTATACCATGAAGTCAAAGGAACTGTCCATAGATCTCCTAAATAGAATTGTGATGAGGCATATATCTGGGGAAGGGTATAAAACAATGTCTTGAGTGTTGAACGTTTCCAAGGGCACAGTGGTCTCCTTCATTGGGAAATGGAAAACATATGGGACTAACCAGACTCTGCCTAGAGCTGGCCGTCAGACCAAACTGAGCAACCGGGCAAGAAGGACCTTGGTCAGGGAGGTGACCAAGAACCCAATGACCACTCTGACAGAACTACAGAGTTCCTTGGCTGAGATGGGAGAACTTGCCAGAAGGACAACAGTCTCTACAGCACTTCACCAATATGAGCTTATGGGAGAGAGGCCAGACGGAAGCCACTCCTGAGAAAAAGGCACATGACAGCACGCCTGGAGTTTGCAAAAAGGGACGTGAAAGACTCTGAGCGCACAAGGCAAAATATTATGTGGTCTGATGAGACAAAAATGTAACTCTTTGGCATGAATGCAAAGCGCTATGTCTGGAGAAACCAGGCACAGCTCATCACCCATCTAACACCATCCCTACCGTAAAGCATGGTGGTGGCAGCAACATGCTATGGGGATGATTTTCAGTGGCAGGGACTGGGAGACTGGTAAGGATAAAGGGAACTATGAATGGAGCCAAATACAGGCAAATCCTTGATGAGAACCTGCTTCAGAGTTAAAACGACCTTAGACTGTGGGCAAAGATTTACGTTCCAACAGGACATTGACCCCAAGCATACAGCCAAAGCAACGCAGGAATGGCTTCAGAACAAGAATGTGAAAGTCCTTGAGTGGCCCATCCAAAGCCCAGACTTGAATCCCATTGAAAGATTGTTGTTCACCGCTTGAAGAGCTTGAGAAAATCTGCAAGGAAGAATGGGAGAAACTCCCCAAATCCAGATGTGCAAAGCTGATACAGACATACCCAAGATGACTCAAAGATGTAATCGCCGCCAAAGGTGCTTATACAAAGTATTGACTCAGGGGTGTGAATACTTACATAAATGAGATATTTCTGTATTTCATTTTCGATACATTTGCAAAAATGTCTAAAAACAGGTTTTCACTTTGTCATTATGGGGTATTGTGTGTAGATGGGTGAGACAAACATTTATTTCATCCATTTTGAATTCAGGCTGTAACACAACAACATGTGGAATAAGTCAAGGGGTATGAATATTTTCTGAAGGCACTGTATAACTGCCCAAATCTGCCATTTTCAACCCATATACGGGTACAAGTGTAAAGGGTTAAACCAACGATTGATGGATATTAGATTAATGCACAATAATCAATCAGTTCCATATTGATTGGTAAAATTCTATAAATTCCAAGACTGCATTTCTCAATAGACATATACAATGGTTTCAATATGTTTGGACGGTCTCTAATTGTACTAAGAATGACAAAATCTAAAACTCAAACTGTGTCAATGACATCACCCTATTGCATAATGAAATCGCTGAGCAAGTGAATAATTCCCCAATATGTTCTTTTCTCTCTATATTTAGCTACTTCTTTATCCCAGAGAGCTCTTTAGTTTAGTGGGGGATTAAGTCATACTCAATTTGTGCTTTTTGGCTTTTTTATGACATCTGAAAAAAAGACTAAGAGAGAAGGATTTAAAACACTAAATGAGGGCATCGTTCTGAACTCTGAGTTTCTGATACTGGGATCTTGCTGAATAAGCTCAGTGCCTTAATATCAATGTTAATGATAATTTCTCCCTCTGTTTTGCAAGGGCACTACACCATTGATTCTATTCTGCCAGGCAATAAAGCTCAGACAAAGTATTTGAAAGAAAACAGATGCTATTTGAACCCAGGACCATTTTGGTAATAAGTGTTATAATTCATGCTGTCAAGTGTTATCCTCTAGGATCAAACGTACATCCAGTTTGTATGTATGATGTTATTATTTTTAGCCTACCTACAATTTAATTCAGTAGGCCGCGTTGTTTGTTCCCTGTCTGTGAGAGCCTGGACCAATGTGGTGTATCGGTCAGACCATTTCCCCTCCTAACCAGTGGGAGTTAGGATGCATCCAAAATGGCACCCTGTTCCCTATGTACTGCGTTACTTTTGACCAGGGCCCATATGGCTGTACTATACAAAAGCACTGCACTATACACTGAGTATACCAAACATTAAGAACACCTTTTGCCCTCAGAACAGCCTCAATTCGTCGGGGCATGGACTCCACAAGGTGTCGAAAGCGTTCCACAGGGATGCTAGTCCATGTTGACTCCAACGCTTCCCACGGTTGTGTCAAGTTGGCTGGATGTCCTTTGGGTGGTGGACCATTCTTGATACACAAGGGAAACTGTTGAGTGTGAAAAACCTATCAGCGTTGCACACAAACCGGTGCGCCTGGCACCTATTGCCGTACCCTGTTCAAAGGCACTTTAAATATTTTTTGTCTTGCCCATTTCCACCTATGAATGGCACACATAAACAATACATGTCTCAACTTTCAAGGCTTAAAAATAATTATTATCTACACTGATTGAAGAGCATTTAACAAGTGACATCAATAAGGGATCATAGCTTTCACCTGGATTCACCTGGTCAGCCTATGTCATGTGGTGTTATCTTTACTCTCTTGTGGTATCTTTACTCTCTTGTGGTATCTTTACTCTGTAGTGGTATCTTTACTCTGTAGTGGTATCTTTACTCTGTGGTGGTATCTTTACTCTGTGGTGGTATCTTTACTCTGTGGTGGTATATTAACTCTGTGGTGGTATATTAACTCTGTGGTGGTATATTAACTCTGTGGTGGTATATTAACTCTGTGGTGGTATATTAACTCTGTGGTGGTATATTGACTATGTGGTGGTATCTTTACTCTCTGGTGGTATCTCTGGTGAATTAGACCTGATTAGTCTGTGTCTGTGGGCGTTATGTGTGGTGTGGGTTTGTTTGTGTTTTATGTGTGTGTGTGTGTGTGTGTGTGTGTGTGTGTGTAGGTGTGTGTATATGTGTGTGTGTAGGTGTGTGTGTAGGTGTGTACTTCCAGCAAAGTGTGTGTCTGATCAAATAGCATGTGTTTGTGCAGTGTGTGTATGTGTATAAATGTGTTTGTGCAGTGTGTGTGTGTGTGTGTGTGTGTGTGTGTGTATAAATGTGTGTGTATCAATGTGTTTGTACAGTGTGTTCGTGTATAAATGTGTTTGTGCAGTGTGTGTGTATGAATGTGTTGTTTGTACGGTGTGTATGTGTGTGTATAAATGTGTTTGTACAGTGTGTGTGTATAAATGTGTTTGTACAGTGTGTGTATAAATGTGTTTGTACAGTTTGTGTGTATAAATGTGTTTGTATAAATGTGTTTGTGTGTGTGTTTAAATGTGTTTGTAGAGTGTGTGTTTGTATTACATTTTAGTCATTTAGCAGACACTCTTATCCAGAGCGACTTACAGTTAGTGAATGCGTACATTTTCATTTTCTCTACCAACTGAGCTACACGGGACGGTATAAATGTGTTTGTACAGTGTGTGTGTGTGTGTGTATAAATGTGTTTGTAGAGTGTGTGTTTGTGTGTGTAAATGTGTTTGTAGAGTGTTTGTGTGCTTTCGTACATGTGTATGTTTACATGACTAAGCACCACAGGAGACTGCTGAGGGGAGGACGGCTCATAATAATGGCTGGAACGGAGCAAATGGAAGGGCATCAATAACATGGAAACAGGGTTGGTGTGAGGTGGGACCCAGGTGTGGTGCAGGATAGACAGTAGGCTGTAGGCAAGGATGGTGAAACAAGGATCTTTACTGGTGGTCCAAAAACTAGGAAACAAAACAACAGACTATTCACGAAAACAAATGAGGAGCACATAGGTCTCCAAAAAACAGGCTGACAGCAAACAATACGAAATACTAACTCTGACTGGAAAAACACAATGACACAGGGAGAACACTTCTCGAGTACCTGTAACTCCGTCACGTGATCCGACACTGATAAGTACTGCTTGACATCAAGGAACTAGCAGAGAAAACTGAGCAAGGGAATACAGGGAAGTGAGAGTATAAATACACAGGTGAATCAGATAGCCACAGGTGACACCAATAGGCAGATAATTAGTCCCGACTGTGAGTGAGGAGGTGCCTATGGTTGTCGGAGGATGACACCTAGTGGGTCGCTCCGGAACTGCGATCCACTCCTGTAGCATACCATGAGCCCGTCCTCCCCAATTAAGGGGCCACCAACCTCCTGTGCTAGGCACACTGTGTTCTCTCCATGTGACTTAATGTAAGATAGCCCTGGTGATGTCTAGGTGTATGCTGTAGTCTGTAGTCTACATAGTCTACAGTCTGCCTAGCCGTGGTCCCATGGGAGCTCAGTTTCACCTTAATTAACATCCCAATTATTAGCTGGGATTGCTCTGCTCTGCTGTCTCTGGCGCCGCATGGGAAGCCCTCCCTCCCTGGTTAAATAAAATACACCCCCCTTGGGCTGTTATTGCCATTGGGGGATCAGGAGGGTTTCTTTATTTATTTCTGTTAACTCATTAATCTTTGGTTTGTGGAGCTCACTGAGGTGTAATTTGTTAGCCTGAGTATTAGGAGAGGAGAGGAGGAGAGGAGGAGGAAAGGAGGAGGAGGAGAGAAGAGGAGGAGGAGAGAAGGAGAGGAGGAGAGAGAAGGAGAGGCTGCAGGGACATTATGCCATGGCATCTTGCCCTTTTTATTTTTTTTATTTTTTTACCTTCATTTAACTAGGCAAGTCAGTTAAGAACAAATTCTTATTTACAATGACGGCCTACACCGGCCAAACCCGGACGAAGCTGGGCCAATTGTGCGCCGCCCTATGGGACTCCCAATCACAGCCAGTTGTGATACAGCCTGGAATTGAACCAGGGGGTCTGTAGTGACCCCTCAAGCACTGAGATGCAGTGCCATAGACTGCTGCGCCTCTCTCACTCTCTCTCTCTCTCTCTCTCTCTCTCTCTCTCTCTCTCGATGTAACACTATTATAGAGTGGATACTGGATATGGTATGCTTATTGCACCAAATATTACATTATTATGGCATTATTACCTTCCGCTCTAACAGTGAGGCCAGTTGACATTTTCTGTAAAAAAAGAGCAGTAATTGGCCTTGTCAGTCTGCCAGTCTCAGTGACTCTGTGGGTTTTGGCTCCATGGCAGTCTGTCAGTCTGCCAGTCTCTGTGACTCTGTGGGTCTCTGGCTCCATGCCAGTCTGTCAGTCTGCCAGTCTCTGTGACTCTGTGGGTTTTTGGCTCCATGGCAGTCTGTCAGTCTGCCAGTCTCTGTGACTCTGTGGGTCTCTGGCTCCATGGCAGTCTGTCAGTCTCTGTGACTCTGTGGGTCTCTGGCTCCATGGCAGTCTGTCAGTTTGTCAGTCTCTGTGACACTGTGGGTCTCTGGTTCCATGTCAGTCTGAGTCTGTCAGTCTCTGTGGCTCTGTGGGTCTCTGGCTCCATTTCAGTCTGTCAGTCTGTCTGTCTCTCTGACTCTGTGGGTCTCTGGCTCCATGGCATCTGTCAGACTGTCTATATCTCTCACTCTGTGGGTCTCTGGCTCCATGGATGTCTGTCAGTCTCTGTGGCTCTGTGGGTCTCTGGCTCCTTGGCAGTCTGTCGTCTGTCTGTCTCTCTGACTGTGGGTCTCTGGCTCCATGGCAGTCTGTCAGACTGTATGTCTCTGTCGCTTTGTGGGTCTCTGGCTCCATGGCAGTCTGTCAGTCTCTGTGGCTCTGTGGGTCTCTGGCTCCATGGCAATCTGTCAGTCTTTCTGGCTCTCTGACTCTGTGGGTCTCTGGCTCCATGGCAGTCTGTCAGTCTGTCAGTCTCTGCGACTCTGTAGGTCTCTGGCTCCATGGCAGTCTGTCAGTCTCTGTGGCTCTATGGGTCTCTGGCTCCATGGCAGTCTGTCAGTCTTTCTGGCTTTCTGACT
>NC_059192.1:17602725-17620225 GCF_020615455.1 Coregonus clupeaformis | reverse complement strand
TGTTGACGGATGGTAGTCTTTAATAGTTGATTCTAAGATTTGTATTTGATCATCTATATGTTTTTGCTGTTTGTTCTTTGTTATAGAGCCAAAAAGATTGGAGAAATGTTTTATCCATACACCTCCGTTTTGGATAGATAACTCTTCGTGTTGTTGTTTGTTTAGTGTGTTCCAATTGTCCCAGAAGTGGTTAGAGTCTATGGATTCTGCAATTACATTGAGCTGTTTTCTGCCGTGCTGTTCCTTCTTTTTCCGTAATGTATTTCTGTATTGTTTCAGTGATTCACCATAGTGAAGGCATAGGCTCAGGTTTTCTGGGTCCTTATGTTTTTGGTTTGATAGGTTTCTCAATTTCTTTCTTAGGTTTTTGAATTCTTCATCACACCATTTGTCATTGTTGTGAATTTTATTATGTTGTCTGCTTGACATTTTTTGATTTGATAGGGAAGCTGAGATGTCAAATATACTGTTTAGGTTTTCTACTGCCAAGTTTTCACCTTCACTATTACAGTGAAACAATTTGTCAAGGAAGTTGTCTAAAAAGGGATTGAATATGTTGTTGCCTAATTGTTTTTTGGTAGGTTTCCACACTACTTTCTTTTCATCTATAGTATTTCTTAATATTATTAAGTTCCTTTGGCTTTGATGCCTCATGGTTGAGTATTACTCTGTTCAATTAGACTGATAGGGGTGTCAGTGGGCTGACTGTGAACGCTCTGAGAGACTCTGGGTTGAGGTCAGTGATATAGTAGTCTACAGTACTACTGCCAAGAGATGAGCTATAAGTGTACCTAACGTAGGAGTGCCCTCGAAGCCTACCATTGACTATTTACACGCCCAGCGTGTGACAGAGCTGCAGGAGTTGTGACCCATTTTTGTTGGTTATGTTGTAGTTTGCTTAGGGGGGCATATGGGTGTCGGAATGCTGTCACCTCCAGGTAGGTGTTTGTCCCCCTATGTGCTGAGGGTGTCAGGTTCTTGTCCAGTTCTGTCATTTAGGTAACCACAGACTAGTACATGTCCCTGGGCCTGGAAATGATTGATGTCCCCCTCAAGGATGGAGTAGCTGTCTTCATTAAAGTATGGGGATTCTAGTGGGGGGATATAGGTAGCACAAAGGAGGAAATGTTTCTCCTTTAGAATTTCTAGCCAAATGTAAAATGTTCTTGTTTTGATTAATTTAATAGAGTGAGTTAGGTCTGCTCTATACCAAATTAGCATACTCCCTGAGTCCCTTCCCTGTTTCACACCTGGTAGTTTGGTGGATTGGACTACCAGCTCTCTGTAACCTAGAGGGCAACCAGTGGGTCCATCTCCTCTATACCATGTTTCTTGTATGATGACAATGTCTGTAGTTTGTCAGTGGAGATGGGAGAACCTTCCAGAAAGGCAACTATCTCTGCAGCACTCCACCAATCAGGCCTTTATGGTAGAGTGGCAAGACGGAAGCCACTCCTCAGTAAAAGGCACATGACAACCCGCTTGGAGTTTGCCAAAAGGCACCTAAAGGACTCTCAGACCATGAAAAACAAGATTATCTTGTCTGATGAAACCAAGATTGAACTCTTTAGCCTGAATGCCAAGTGTTACGTCTGGAGGAAACCTGGCACCATCCCTACGGTGAAGCATGGTGGTGGGAGCATCATGCTGTGGGGATGTTTTTCAGCAGCAGGGACTGGGAGACTAGTCAGGATCGAGGGAAAGATGAACGGAGCAAAGTACAGAGATATCCTTGATGAAAACCTGCTCCAGAGTGCTCAGGACTTCAGACTGAGGGAAGGTTCGCCTTCCAACAAGACAACGACCCTAAGCACACAGCCAAGACAATGCAGGAGTGGCTTCGGGACAAGTCTCTGAATGTCCTTGAGTGGCTCAGCCAGAGCCCGGACTTGTACCCGATCGAACATCTCTGGAGAGACCTGAAAATAACTGTGCAGCGTCGCTCCCCATCCAACCTGACAGAGCTTGAGAGGATCTGCAGAGAAGAATGGGAGAAACTCAACAAATACAGGTGTGCAAAGATTGTAGCATCATACCCAAGAAGACTCGAGGCTGTAATCACTGCCAAAGGTGCTTCAACAAAGTACTGAGTAAAGGGTCTGAATGCTTATGTAAATGTGATATTTCATATTTATTTTATTAGGGAAGAAATCTAAAAACCTTTTTTTGCTTTTTCATTATGGGGAATTGTGTGTAGATTTAGTGGACATTTTTTTTTGTAATCAATTTTAGAGTAAGGCTGTAACGTAACAAAATGTGGAAAAAGTGAAAGGGTCTGAATACTTTCCAGAATGCACTGTTAGTGGACCTGGTCGTAAAGGCTGTTCAAGTCCAGGGTGGAGTGGTGGGCCAGGTAAACATTTGGTTTTGAGGCACAGTCACGGGAAATACTTGGGTTAACCCGCTATATGGTAGCAGGGTGAAATTATTTTTGTGGTAGCAGGGTGGAGATAACCACTTGCGTGTTGGAGAAAGTAGAATACGTTTTTTCAATCACTTCTTTGAGTGCTGTGGCCATCCTTTCCTGCTGTGCTCTCAGGTCGTTTGTGCCTGTGTGTATTATTATGTGGCTGGGTGACCCTAGTTGGTCAACAGACAAAAGGTTAAGGGCGCGCTGGGTGTTTGGACACCAGAGTTTAGAGACTGTGTGTTTGGGGAAACGTTTATTTTCTTGTATACATTTCCTGTTTGAGTCCAGAAGGAGTACAATCTGTGGCTTGTGTATGTGTCTTCAGTGGGTGTGGGGGGGTTGTCAGGAATGCTACAGGGGGGCTGACAGGGGGGTGTTCAGAGGGTGTGGGATCCCCTGGGCTTTGGGTTCTTCATTTGTCTGTCCTGCTGTGATGTCGAGGCTATGGTCATGGTCTGGGGTGGACTGTTCTGTTGTTGTGTCTCTCTCCTTTCTCTCCTCTCTCTCTCTCTCTCTCCTCTCTCTCTCCACTCTCTCTCCTCTCTCTCTCTCTCTCTCTCTCTCTCTCCTCTACCCCTCACTCTCTCTCCTCTATCTCTCTCCTCTCCCCTCTCTCTCTCCTCTCTCTCTCTCCTCTCTCTCTCTCTCTCTCTCTCTCTCTCTCTCTCTCTCTCTCTCCCCTCTCTCTCTCTCTCTCTCTCTCCTCTCTCTCTCTCTCTCCTCTCTCTCTCTCTCTCTCTCTCTCTCTCCTTCTCTCTCTCTCTCTCTCTCCTCTCTCTCTCTCTCTCTCTCTCTCCTCTCTCTCTCTCTCTCTCTCTCTCTCTCCTCTCTCTCTCTCTCTCTCTCTCTCTCTCTCTCTCTCTCTCTCTCTCTCTCTCTCTCTCTCTCTCTCTCTCTCTCTCTCTCTCTCTCTCTCTCTCTCTCTCTCTCTCTCTCTCTCTTTCTCTCCTCTTTCCCTCTCTCTCTCCTCTCTCTCCCCATCTGTTTTCCCTTCGACCGTTCTCTCTTTCATGATCTCCTCATCTCTTCCTAAACCTCACTCCTCACCTTAAAACAACACTGGTCATATTGCCCTCCAGGGTTTCACATTACTGTGAGCTATACTCTAATAACCCTAGAGTAGTGGTGTCAAACTCGTTTTCCATTTTCTTTTTTTCTTTTTCTTTTTATTCAACCCTACACAACCATATAAGGGGAGTTATTTACTAAACCCTAGACAACCATATGAGGGGAATTCTTTACTAAGACAAACATATGAGGGGAGTTCTTTACTAAACCCTAGACAACCATGTGAGGGGAGTTCTTTACTAAGACAAACATATGAGGGGAGTTCTTTACTAAGCCCTAGACAACTATGTGAGGGGAGAGCTTTACTAAACTCTAGACAACCATGTGAGGGGAATTCTTTACTAAGACAAACATATGAGGGGAGTTCTTTACTAAACCCTAGACAACCATGTGAGGGGAGTTCTTTACTAAGACAAACATATGAGGGGAGTTCTTTACTAAGCCCTAGACAACTATGTGAGGGGAGAGCTTTACTAAACTCTAGACAACCATGTGAGGGGAATTCTTTACTAAGACAAACATATGAGGGGAGTTATTTACTAAGCCCTAGACCACTATGTGAGGGGAGTTCTTTACTAAGCCCTAGACAACTATGTGAGGGGAGAGCTTTACTAAACCCTAGACAACCATGTGAGGGGAGTTCTTTACTAAACCCCAGACAACCATATGAGGGGAATTCTTTACTAAGACAAACATATGAGGGGAGAGCTTTACTAAACCCTATACAAACATGTGAGGGGAGTTCTTTACTAAACCCCAGACAACCATATGAGGGGAATTATTTACTAAGACAAACATATGAGGGGAGTTCTTTACTAAACCCTAGACAACCATGTGAGGGGAGTTCTTTACTAAGCCCTAGACAACTATGTGAGGGGAGAGCTTTACTAAACCCTAGACAACCATGTGAGGGGAGTTCTTTACTAGTTAGTGACCTTAATTAACCAATCAAGTACAAGGGAGGAGTGAAAACCTGCAGACACTCTGCCCTCCTTGGAATGAGTTTGACACGTGCCCTAGATGCTCTGCAGTGACCTTTGAACCCCAGGGTCCTGACCACTGACCTCTGAACCCTCAGCCAGACCCACTACCCTACACCTCTTGTACTACTTGGCATAAATTAACACACTTCCATTCCCCACTAATAAACAACCCAGATGGATCCAAAAATCCAAGAATCCAAACAAGCTGAATTTGGTGTTTTAAGTATGTCAGAACTTAAGAGGATTCCTTCGTCACACCCCAGCTGTTAAATAAATCCTGACACAGTGAAGAAGTGGGTTATCTGGCTGAGGAAGAAAGAGGGAATAACACTATGTTCATGGTGAGGCCCCCTTGAGTAAGAAAACAAGAAGAAGAAGAAGAAGAAGAAGAAGAAGAAGAAGAAGAAGAAGAAGAAGAAGAAGAAGAAGAAGAAGAAGAAGAAGAAGAAGAAGAAGAAGAAGAAGAAGAAGAAGAAAGGCGAGAGGGGGATGGAGGATGACGGGAAGATTGAGAGGAGAGGAGATGAGGGAGAGGCCGGAGTGTCTGAAGGGGAGGCCGGAGTGGCTGGAGGGGAGGCCGGGAGTTCGTATTTAATTGGCAGGCCAGTGTGCGGCTGGATGACCACCAAGCAGGACTAGCAGAGATGACCAGAGGGAAGACTCACCCAGCCGGGCGGACGGACGGGCGGGCTGCCACATGGCACTCTGCTCTGCTCACGCTTTCCACCAACCACCAACCGCCTAGCTAGCGCTTCTTCCTGATAATTCCCACAATCCCACAGGCACTCCCATCTGCTTCCTGCCTCCTCAACCCTCATTAGGAAGATGCAAGCTGGGGCTGAGATGGGGAGGGAGGCTGGGTCTGGGGCAGCAGGGCTAGGGAGGGAGGGAGGCTGGGTCTGGGAAGGAGGGCAACACATGGACAGGGCTAAAGCCCAGCCAAGACAGTGCACATGACTTAAACAGGCCTTACCTTGTACCCTGGTCCAGCAGGCTTGTACAAACCCTTCAGGGGGGCTGAATTAACTGTTGGTGAGCCATAGAGAGTCAGCAGCACTCTGACTGCTACTACACACCCTCAGGGAAAATGGTCTTGGACTAATGGCTTATTCTCACATGCTGAAGGAACAACTGATATTCTCTCTGTGATTGACACACTGGAGTGAGACAGGCAGCACTCGCCACAAAACACTCCAGACACAGACATGGACAGGGCTGGGGGTTGGGGCCAGGGCCAAGAAGGCACACATGGCGTAACCAGGCCTAACCCTGGTACAACCCTCAGGGGCTTGAACAGAGCCATGTTGAGCCATGGAGAGAGAGTCGGCACGCTATGCCTGCTATTAGCTACACACCCTCAGGGAGAATAGTGTTGGACTCTCACATGCTGCTGAACAAAACTATATTGATATTCTCTCTGTGCATTTATCTGTGAATTGACTCACTGGTGGTGAGTCTAGGTACTGTTACAGTATTGAAGTCTTGGATTAAGTTCTGTTTATGTCATGTAGCTGTTATGATTCATATAGCTGTTGTGATTCATATAGCTGTTATGGTTCATATAGCTGTTATGATGTATATATATTTTATGATTCATATAGCTGTTGTGATTCATATAGCTGTTATGATTCATATAGCTGTTATGATTTATATATCTGTTATGATTCATATAGCTGTTGTGATTCATATAGCTGTTATGATTCATATAGCTGTTATGATTTATATATCTGTTATGATTCATATAGCTGTTGTGATTCATATAGCTGTTATGATTCATATAGCTGTTATGATTTATAAATCTGTTATGATTCATATAGCTGTTGTGATTCATATAGCTGTTGTGATTCATATAGCTGTTGTGATTCATGTAGCTGTTATGATTCATATAGCTGTTATGATTTATATATCTGTTATGATTCATATAGCTGTTGTGATTCATATAGCTGTTGTGATTCATGTAGCTGTTATGATTCATATAGCTGTTATGATTTATATATCTGTTATGATTCATATAGCTGTTGTGATTCATATAGCTGTTGTGATTCATATAGCTGTTGTGATTCATGTAGCTGTTGTGATTCATATAGCTGTTGTGATTCATATAGCTGCTGTGATTCATATAGCTGTTGTGCTGGTATTAAAAAACAAGCGTACAAGTATCAGAGGCAAACAATGTTCCAACAGATGGTAGTGTATGTGTGTGTGTGTGCTTTCTGTGCATCACTGGTTATGTTAGTTATATCAATTTCCTCCAAATAAAGATTGCGTGGTGGGGAGGTGAGGTGGTGGAGTGGTGAGGTGGTGGGGTGGTGAAAGGGTGTGGTGGTGGGGTGGTGGTGTGGTGTGGTGAGGTGGTGGGGTGGTGGGCTGGTGGGGTGGTGAGGTGGTGAGGTGGTGGGGTGGTGAGGTGTTGAGGTGGTGAGAGGGTGGGGTGGTGAGGTGGTGAAGTGGTGGGGTGGTGAGGTGGTGAGGTGGTGAGAGGGTAGGGTGGTGAGGTGGTGAGGTGGTGAAGTGGTGGGGTGGTGAGGTGGTGAGGGGGTGAAGTGGTGGGGTGGTGGGGTGGTGAGGTGGTGAGGTGGTGAGGTGGTGAAGTAGTGGGGTGGTGAGGTGGTGAAGTGGTGGGGTGTTGAGGTGGTGAGGTGGTGAGGTGGTGAGGTGGTGAAGTGGTGGGGGGGTGAGGTGGTGAGGTGGTGAGGTGATGAGAGGGTGGGGTGGTGAGGTGGTGAGGTGGTGAGGTGGTGAGGTGGTGAGGTGAAAAAAACAGGATTGAGTTGTTTAGATTGGACCTTCCTAGGAGAGACAACCATTGGGTAATGTCTAGGGCTGGGCGAGATATTGAATTACTTTGAATGTATGTTTTTGCGCGATATTCCAAATGCCTGTATCGCCAGAATCTATTTTTTAAATTAATTTTTCATTTATGTCTGCTTGTTCTCATGTTTTGGTCGAGTCTCCTTCACTCCTTCTGCTGTGACTGTGCACATTCCCATTTACACACATACACACCAAGCCCCTCCCCCACACGCAAAGCCCCTCCCACATATATGAAGCCCCTCCCATATGTGCAAAGCCCCTCCCACACAAACAAAGCCCCTCCCCCTGCCACTCACAGCAACAAAGATGAAAGATCAGTTCTTCCTCTCTGACAATAAGCGGTTTAAACTCGCTATTTGCATTTGAGATTTGGTGCAACAGAATCGGTTATATGGACACCGAAAAACATTGAGACATTATTTTACTGTAATAGAGGAGAAGTTAACCTACTAAATGGTCTTGTCTGTGTTTTGTAGCTCTTTCCTGCAGGCAAATGACCTAGTGGCCTCATGGGTGGAATTTTTTTCATACTTTTCATAATTTCTTAATTATAAACATTATTTTTTTTCTATGTCAAACGGTTTTGTTATATTTCAGTCTTCTGTGATGTATATAAAGTGTAATATTGGGATACAAACTCAAAATGTAATACATTTCAACTCTATATCTGACATGGTACAAGTGTCTTCTATTTTTTAGTGTGTGAGGTGTATACGTTTGTAAAAAACAAAAAAAAAGTAGATTTGTTTAAGCATACCAAGAAACACTCTGTGTGGCCCTGATTTAGCCTACTGCGGTAAAAGGTTAAATGTGCAATAAACATAAAAAAATATATATATATATATATTATATAAGGAATTGGCAACTCGTTCTCATTCTGAGAAATAACGTAGGCCACTTGATTTCAACATCTGAACAAAGTGGACAGAAGGTTTGTTCATAACAATTCAACTCTTCTATCTTGTTAGCTAGCAAATGGATCCAAGTTGGCTAGACTTTAAATAAAAAGAGTAGCTGGCTACTCACTAGCACATGGGCTTGTGCTTGAGAGATTGTTTATGAGACCTGTGTTAATTTTCTATAATGCCTGCTACAAGAAGTTGGTAATTATTAGTGAATGTGCATTATGATTGGTTCTGGTTAAATTTGCAACAAAAGGGCATTTTCATAGACAGACTTGAAAGCCAGATCAGTGATTATTGCAAAAAAGCAGGTTAAACTATTTTGATAAAATAATGAAATTATTAGTGGGATTTTTGGTTGTGGAAGGCTTATATTTACCCTAGGTATAGTTTCACAAGCCCTGAATTCATTAGACTATTGCTGACTGTTTGAAATGCAGTGTATTTTACCTGTACTTATTTAGAGAAATCCTGCTTGTTCTGTCAATCCTCTCATTCATTCATTCATTCATTCATTCATTCATTCATTCATTCATTCATTCATTCATTCATTCATTCATTCATTCATTCATTCATTCATTCATTCTCTCTCTCTCTCTCTCTCTCTCTCTCTCTCTCTCTCTCTCTCTCTCTCTCTCTCTCTCTCTCTCTCTCTCTCTCTCTCTCTCTCTCTCTCTCTCTCTCTCTCTCTCCCTCTCCCTTTTCAGAAAGGAAACCAGAGTGTCCTGCCTCAGGCTAACACATCAGGCCTTACCTTATTTGGCGGTCTATTTAAGCAGACTGGTTCTGCTGTCTCATCTTGCTACCGCTTCCTGCTACTGCTACTACTTCTTACTCCCTCTACCACCCCAGCCTCCACCTGGTGCTTTGTTCCTGCTGGTGGATTGGTATAGCTTACTGCACTCACTGCCCGTAGGCTATTTTATATTGACGCTTTGCTTGGGCAGTTAGCTACCCTGAAGGAGCAGAGCCTATATCGCCTATATCATTGCTTAAAAATGGTTTAACATATTTCCACGTGTCAATTTCTTTCCGAAAAATTGTCAAAAATAATCAAAAATAGCCTCTTATCAAAGAGCAATTTCTCAAGCAAGAATTTTAGAGAAAACATCACCGTCACCATCACTTAGAGAAAACATCACTGCCACCATCACTTAGAGAAAACATCACCACCACCATCACTTAGAGAAAACATCACTGCCACCATCACAGATAAAACATCATGGCCACCATCACATAGAGAAAACATAATGTCCACCATCACTTAGAGAAAACATCATCGCCACCATCACAGAGAAAACATCATGGCCACCATCACTCAGAGAAAACATAATGGCCACCATCACTTAGAGAAAACATCATGGCCATGACTTAGAGATCTGCTTTGTGTCTACCTTAACATACATATACATCAAGAGAGAGAGAGAGAGAGAGAGAGAGAGAGAGAGAGAGAGAGAGAGAGAGAGAGAGAGAGAGAGAGAGAGAGAGAGAGAGAGAGAGAGAGAGAGAGAGAGAGAGAGAGAGAGAGAGAGAGAGAGAGAGAGAGAGAGAGCAGTACAAAGACAGCTATTAAACAGCATTAACACGCTGGCTCTGTTCAAACAAAACCTCAAACCAGATAACAACCTTTAAGAGTGTTTTAATCCTGTAAACAAGAAAGGGTCACTACACAACAAGTTCCACTTTTAAATTCAACGTGTTATGAATGAATGTCTATTTGTGATGCATTAATTCCTTGTGGTTACAGCGTTAATTCCACGTGATTACAGGTTTAAAACAGAAACAACTCAAAGGGTTAAGTTTAGGTATTAATTCTGAGTGATTAAGGTTAGGGCTATGGTTTGGGGAAGGCTCAAAACTAAATAATAAATCAAGTACCCTCAAGTAACCAAACCAGCTTTAAACAAGGGCTATGTGCGAGTGTGTCTGTGTGCCAGTCAGACTTCATAGCCTAGCATGGAATAGACAATGTATAACCTAAAGGTAAAGATTTAAGCCCTCATACATTGTTCCCACCTGTAAGAGAACAGACTAGATGGACAGACCACAAGAAAGACTGGGACTAGCACACAGGCAAACACCATAGATTATTCTGGAACCATGGGAATGCATTTACAATTCTTAAAGGTAGAATGACGTGGAATTTGTGGATAAGAAAAGATAATAACAGCCTAGATATTAGCATATTCCTAGAGGAAGAAAATACAAAGAGAGATGAGAGAGAGAGGGGGGGAGGGAATAATGGAGAGAGAGATAGAGAGAGGGGGAGGAAATACAGAGAGAGAGAGAGAGAGAGAGAGAGAGAGAGAGAGAGAGAGAGAGAGAGAGAGAGAGAGAGAGAGAGAGAGAGAGAGAGAGAGAGAGAGAGAGAAAGAGTGGGGAGAGAAGAATGGAGAGAGAGAGGGGGAGGGAAGAATGGCGAGAGAGAGGGGGAGGGACGAATGGAGAGAGAGCGGGGGAGGGACGAATGGAGAGAGAGAGGGGGGAGGGAAGAATGGAGAGAGAGGGGGGAGGGAATAATGGAGAGAGAGGGGGGAGGGAAGAATGGAGAGAGAGAGGGGAGGGGAGAATGGAGAGAGAGAGGGGGATGGAAGAATGGCAAGAGAGAGAGAGGGAGGGAATAATGAGAGAGAGAGGGGGAGGGAAGAATGGAGAGAGAGAAAGAGAGAGAGAGAGAGAGAGGGGAGGGAAGAATGGAGTGAGAGAGGGGGATGGACGAATGGAGAGAGAGAGGGAGGGAAGAATGGAAAGAGAGTGAGGGAGGGAAGAATGGAGAGAGAGAGGGGGAGGGAAGAATGGAGAGAGAGAGAGAGAGAGAGAGTGGGAGGGAAGAATGGAGTGAAAGAGGGGGAGGGATGAATGGAGAGAGAGAGAGGGGAAGGTAAGAATGGAAAGAGAGAGAGAGAGAGAGAGTGAGAGAGAGAGAGAGAGAGAGAGAGAGAGAGAGAGAGAGAGAGGGGGAGGGGGAGGGGGGAGGGGGAGGGAAGAATGGAGCGATAGAGAGGGGAGGGACGAATGGAGAGAGAGAGGGAGGGAAGAATGGAGAGAGAGTGAGGGAGGGATGAATGGAGAGAGAGAGGGGGAGGGAAGAATGGAGAGCGAGAGAGAGGGGGAGGGAAGAATGGAGAGAGAGAGAGGGGGGGATTGAAGAATGGAGAGAGAGAGGGGGGAGGGAAGAATGGAGAGAGAGAGAGGGGGAGGGAATAATGGAGATAGAGATGGGGAGGGAAGAATGGAGAGAGAGAGGGGGAGGTAAGAGTGGAGAGAGAGAGAGAGAGAGAGAGAGAGAGAGAGAGAGAGAGAGAGAGAGAGAGAGAGAGAGAGAGAGAGAGGGAGGGAAGAATGGAGAGAGAGAGAGAGTATGAGCAGATGAGCTCCTGTATTTTTCAGCAATGTTTTTACCATAAGATAGATTTAGATTTAGATCAACTTGGACATATACAGGATACTACCCTCCACAACATAACCTTCACTCCAAATCAAACTCCAAACCTACAACCTGATTTTGGACTAAATTACCTGGAAGGATTCCTACTACCAAATATTCTTATTCCCAAGGACTAAACAGCAAATGCTCTGGCAAACCAATGACCAGCAAAAGAAGCACAACATAAACCTGAAAATACCGTCCTACCTGGAACTGAGTGACTAATGTTTAGTCTGAAGCTACTTTTAAAGCCAAGAAAAAAAAAATACTATAATATATTTTACTTTATAAGGACTGACTGCTAAATTAACGCTACAAAGCTTGCTAGGACAGAACAGATCCGGCTGCAACTTCAATTAGCGCTGAGGTGTGAAGTGAGAGGTGTCAAAGCCCTTGAGCCCAACAATGGGAGGAGAGTTTCACAGTCTCACCCACCTAAATGCAGAGGCCTTTGAAGCTCCCTCCCTCTGTGCAGAGGTCATTACAATACAGTACCCCCTCGATGTAAAAAATGAGAAGGCACGGAAAGAGTACAAAAATAAGCTCCTTATGGAAAATCAAGAGACACTTTTTTGCTGACTGCTATAAAAACGGGAACGTATGCAACTTAATCTTCCACACAGACCATCCCCTGGCATGGCACAGTGCTATATTAACACACTACCCCTCTGTTAAGAGGGGGGATGTTAGCGATGGGTGGAAACTTAGGATACTAGACAACGAGGACTCTGAGTCAGCCAATGTCAACCTGTATAAGTCTGGAATAGTAATGGTACAGGGCAACCCCAAACAGTTTCAGTTGGACTTTCACATAATCAAAGAGGGAGCACAGCAGGAGAAGCACTCTCTTGACAATGACTCGCCCACCCCGAGTGTGTCAGACCAGACCTCTTCATTAAACAACCCCACAGATGAGCAACCCCAAGCGGAAAGTCAACCACCCAGTACAGAGTACTACTCCCTCATTGAAATTAAGGATGAATTCACCCAGCTGGAGGGAAGGCAGGTGGAGCTGGAACAGCAGGTAAACACGCTCCAGTCAGCACAAAAAATAGTCCAGCACAACAACACCCCCTCAACCAGACCTGGAGAGCTGGGGGTGGAGAGAGACGCTGCACTCTGGACTGTGGTGAGACAACATCAACAGGAGAAAGAGCAGGAGCAGGCGAAGAACAGAGCACTAGAGGAGAGGATCAGAATGCTGGAGGAGAGGGTGAGGGGGATGGCGTGTGACAGAGAACAAACCATTAGAGAGCTGGCCATCCCCGCAGAGAAGCCAGCGGAACAGCCCACCTCAGATCCTGACCAGTCTCGACACCACAGCAGAACAGTACAGCCTAGACCCTGACCATAGCCACGACATCACAGCATGACAGACAAATGAAGAACCCCAGACCCAGGGGATCCAACCCCCTCTGAGCACCCCCCCTGTCAGCCACCCTGATAGCCCTCCTGACAATCCCCCCACACCCACTGAGGACATACACAAGCCACAGATTGTACTCCTTAGGGACTCAAATGGGCAATATATACAAGAAAATAAACTTTTTCCCAAACACACAGTGTCTAAACTCTGGTGTCCAAACACCCAGCACGCCCTTAACCTTTTGTCTGAGAACCAACCAGGGTCACCCAGCCACATAATAATAAACACAGGCACAAATGACCTGAGAACACAGCATGAAAGGGTGGCCACAGCACTCAAGGGAGTGATTGAAAAAGCTTCTTCTACTTTCCCCAACGCACAAGTGGTTATCTCCACCCTGCTACCAAAAAAATAATTCCACCCTCCTACCATACAGCGGGAAAATGCAAGTATTTCCTGTAACTGTGCCTCAAAACCAAATGTTTACCTGGCCCACCACTCCATCCTGGACTTGAACAGCCTTTACGACCAGGTCCACCTATACAAGGCAGCAATGCCCACCTTTGCCAGGACCCTAAAGGACATCGCCCACAACCGCAGCCCCAAAACCTCACACAGGAGCAACAGATCAACAGACACCCCACCCAGACCAGCGAGACACTCTCCCAGACCTGTGTGACACCTACCTGGAGGCGACAGCATTCCCTCCCCCATATGCCCCTCTAGGCACAACTACGACAACATAACCAACAAAAATTGTCACAACTCCTGCAGCTCTGTCGCATGCTGGGTATGTACATTGTTAATGGTAGGCTTCGAGGGGACTCCTACGGTAGGTACACCTATAGCTAATCTCTTGGCTGTAGTACTGTAGACTACTTTATCACTGACCTCAACCCAGTGTCTTTCAGAGCTTTCACAGTCAGCCCACTGACACCCCTATCATATCACAGCAAAATCACAGTCAGCTTGAACAGAGTAATACTCAATCATGAGGCATCAAAGCCAAAGGAACTGAATAATATTAAGAAATGTTATAGATGGGGGATCCTGAGTGGCACAGCGGTCTAAGGCACTGCATCACAGTGGTCGAGGCATCAATATTGATCCCGGGATGTTTCACAACCGGCCGTGATCGGGAGTCCCATAAGGCGGCGCGCAATTGGCCCAGTGTCGTCCAGGTTAGGGGAGGGTTTGGCCAGGGGGGATTTACTTGGCGCTTTAGCGACTCCTTGTGGTGGGCCGGGCGCCTGCATGCTGACCTCGGTCGTCAGGTGAACGGTGTTTCCTTCCTCACATTGTTGTGGCTGGCTTCCGGGTTAAACGGGCGGGTGTTAAGAAGTGCGGTTTGGCGGGTCAAGTTTCGGAGGACGCATGACTTGACCTTCGCCTCACCGAGCCCGTTGGGGAGTTGCAGCGATGAGACAAGATCAAAATAGTTGAGAACATATGCTATAGATGGAAGAAAGTAGTGTGGAAACCTACCAAAAAACATTATTGGGCAACAACAAATTCAATCCCTTTTAGAAAACTTCCTGGACAAAACATTTCACTCTAATAGTGAAGGTATAACCATGGCAGTAGAAAACCTAAACTGTATATTTGACCTCTCAACTTACCTATCAAATAAATAAAAATGTAACACAAAACCTAAGAAAATTTAAAATGACAAATGGTTTGATGAAAAATGCAAAAACCTAAGAAAGAAATTGAGAAACCTATCCAACCAAAAACATAGAGACCCAAAAAACCTGAGCCTACGCCTTCACTATGGTGAATCCATAGACTCTAAACACTTCTGTGAAAATTGGAAAATACTAAACAAACAACAACACAAATTTGACCCCAATAACTACCGTGGGATATGCGTCAACAGCAACCATGGGAAAATCCTCTGTATTATCATTAACAGCAGACTGGTACATTTCCTCAGTGAAAACAATGTACTGAGCAAATGTCCAATTTGTTTTTTACCCAATTACGGTACGACAGACCACGTATTCACCCTGCACACCCTAATTGGCAAACAAACAATCCAAAAGAAAAGGCAAAGTCTTCAAGGATATGCTATACAAATTGATGGAAAGTGGTGTTGGGGGAAAAACATACAACATTATGAAATCAATTTCTTTCCACAGGGCCGTGGGGTGAGACAGGGATGCAGGTTAAGCATCACCCTTTTCTACATATATATATCAACAATTTGGTGAGGAAACTAGAACAATCTGCAGCACCCGTCCTCACCCTACTAGAATATGAAGTCAAATGTCTACGGTTTGCTGATGATCTGGTACTTCTGTCCCCATCCAAGGAGGGCCTACAGAAGTTACCTGTGGTGCTGATGTTCAGGTCGAGGTATGTGTAGTTTTTCGTGTGCTGTAGGGCAACGGTGTCTAGATGGAATTTGTATTTGTGGTCCTGGCAATTGGACCTTTTTTGGAACACCATTATTTTTGTCTTATTGAGATTTACTGTCAGGGCCCAGGTCTGACAGAATCTGTGCAGAAGATCTGGGTGCTGCTGTAGGCCCTCCATGGTTAGTGACAGAAGCACCAGATCATCAGCAAACAGTAGACATTTGACTTCAGATTCTAGTAGGGTGAACGAGACTTCTCTCCACTGTTCTAATTATCATAATAGTTCCTCCTGTTCCGGGTCCATTTGTTTGTACTGTCTCCCCATCAGTACTACCCACCTTACTGTTACCGTACTAAACAGCACAGGATAGCACTGTGAGGGACAGAATCGGAATGTAAATTCCCAATGAAATGGGAGACAGAATGTGAAGAGGAATCTTCTCCACAGAAGGATTACGGTCACAGAATGCTTCCCAAATGGCAACCTACAGTATTCCCTATGTAGTACAATACTTTTGACCAGGGTCCATAGCGAATAGTGTTCCATTTGGGACGCATCCAGGGACAGGCAGCACCCATATATTCTGCACAGATTATGTCAGACCTGGGCCCTGACAGTAAATCTCAGTAAGACAAAAATAATGGTGTTCCAAAAAAGGTCCAGTTGCCAGGACCACAAACACAAATTCCATCTAGACACCGTTGCCCTACAGCACACAAAAAATGACACATACCTCGGCCTGAACATCAGCACCACAGGTAACTTCCACAAAGCTGTGAACAATCTGAGAGACAAGGCAAGAAGGGCCTTCTATGCCATCAAAAGGAACATAACATTTGATATACCAATAAGGATCTGGCTAAAAATACTTGAATCAGTTATATAACCCATTGCTCTTTATGGTTGTGAGGTCTGGGGTCCGCTCACCAACCAATAATTCACAAAATGGGACAAACACCAAATTGAGACTCCACATGCAGAATTCTGCGAAAATATTGACAGTGTACAAGGTAAAACAACAAATAATTAATGCAGAGCACAATTAGGCCGATATGCACTAATGATCAAAATCCATAAAAGAGCAGTTAAATTCTACAAACACGTAAAAGGAAGTGATTCCCAAACCTTCCATAACAAAGCCATCACCTACAGAGAGATTAACCTGGAGAAGAGTCCCCTAAGCAAGCTGGTCCTGGTGCTCTGTTCAGAAACACAAACAGACCCCACAGAGCCCCAGGACAGCAACCCAATTAGACCCAACACCAATTCATGAGTAAACAAAAATATAATTACTTGACACATTGGAAAGAATTTACAAAAAAACTGAGCAAACTAGAATGCTATTTGGCCCTAAACAGAGTGTGCACAGTTGCAGAATACCTGACCACTGTGACTGTCCCAAACTTAAGGAAAGCTTTGACTATGTACAGACTCAGTGAGCATAGCCTTGTTATTGAGAGAGGCCGCCGAAGGCAGACCTGGCTCTCAAGAGAAGACAGGCTATGTTCACACTGCCCATAAAATGAGATGGAAACTGAGCTGAACTTCCTAACCTCCTGCTAAATGTATGACCATATTAAATACCCATATGTCCCTCAGATTACACAGCACAAAGAATTCGAAAACAAATCCAATTTTGCTAAACTCCCATATCTATTGGGTGAAATATCACAGTGTGTAATCACAGCAGTAAGATTTGTGACCTGTTGCCACAAGAAAAGGGCAACCAGTGAAGAACAAACACCATTGTAAATACAACCCATATTTATGTTTATTTATTTTCCCTTTCGTACTTTAACTATTTGCACATCAATACAACACTGTGTATAGACATAATGACATTTGAAATCTTTATTCTTTTGGAACTTTTGTGTGTGTAATGTTTACTGTTCCTTTTTTATTGTTTATTTCACTTTTGTTTATTATTAATTTCACTTGATTTGGCAATGTAAACATATGTTTAAAATCAAATCAAATCAAATTGTATTTGCCACATGCGCCGAATACAACAGGTGTAGATCTTACAGTGAAATGCTTATTTAAAAGCCCTTAAACAACAATGCAGTTTTAGAAAAGGAAAAAATAGATAAGTAAAAAAATAAAATAATTAAAGAGCAGAAGTAAAATAAAATAACAGTATGGAGGCTATATACAGGGGGTACCAGTACAGAG
>NC_059192.1:17540225-17597725 GCF_020615455.1 Coregonus clupeaformis | reverse complement strand
TATTATGGACAGACATCACCCCATCCTAGCTATTGTTGTATCAATATGTTTTGACTATGACATTTTACAATCCAGGGTTACTCCAAGCAGTTTAGTCACCTCAACTTGCTACATTTCCACATTATTCATTACAATATTTATTTGAGGTTTAGGGTTTAATGAATGATTTGTCCCAAATACAATGCTTTTAGTTTTTGAAATATTTAGGACTAACTTATTCTTTGCCACCCATTCTGAAACTAACTGCATCTCTTTGTTAAGTGTTGCATTCATTTTAGTCGCTGTAGTAGCTGACGTGTATAGTGTTAACTCATCCGCATACATAGACACACTGGCTTTACTCAAAGCCAGTGGCAATCCGCATACATATGAAAAAAGTAAGGGGCCTAAACAGCTGCCCTGGGTAATTCTTGATTCTACCTGGATTATGTTGGAGAGGCTTCCATTAAAGAACACCCTCTGTGTTCTGTTAGACAGGTAACTCTTTATCCACAATATAGCAGGGGATATGAAGGGGACAGCTGTGATTAACACATCAAGCATCAGGCTTCTGCCCAGCCGCCCCCTAACTTGATTTGGCCAGGCGTCCCCAAACCAGGACTCTTCATGATGAGGCCTCAGATCACACCAGTCTCTCTGTTTGATAGGTTGTGTCCCAAATAGCACCCTATCATCTATAAAGTGCACTACTTTTGACCAGGGCCTGTAGTCATCGGGTCAAAAGTAGTACACTCTATAGGGAATAGGGTGCCATTTGGGAAGCACAAATGGAGATAAGCACACTCTGGTGTCCAGGGTGGGTCAGATTGGCATTGAGCTGGTACTAGTATCCTATTAGTGGATTATAGGGCAACTGCCAAGCACAACCTGGGAGAGGATGTTTAATTCCAAGAACAATGGATGCTAACTACCATAGTCTGAATTAGGCTGTAGTTTCAGCTTCAGCTCAGGGTCAATGGTATTGATGGACTGAATAGAACTGTCTGTCTCAGTCTCAGCAATAATGATATAATATTATACTTAATGCTTTATTATTCTGAAGCACCTTTTTTCTCTTTTACTAAGACATGGATAAAGCAGAGTTGTTTGCATTCCTTTCTTATGAAAAGGGTTATATTAAATGTCTTCCACCTCAGGACTATAGACAGATAATGGCATTGGATGTTGTAATATCCTTGTTCTGAGAGGTAAGCACAAGGCTCTCTGATGCAAGTACTCCCTTCATATAAGAGAACCCAGTCAATTTCACTTCGTCCACAGATAATTAAATGAAATAAATATTGATAACTTTCTCATTATTGAGTGTATGGAACTGTGGGCCAATTAACTTTTATGTTCACCATCAATAACAGCTAGGGTTATTTGATATTCCATTTGAAAATAGAAATCAACGTGGACTGTCCAATGTTCTCTTATCCTATAACATAAGAGTAAGCTCCTTGTCAATTTGTGAATTTATCTCAGGAACCTAATTCTGTCTATTCTAACCGAGTACGGTTTGTGCCTGCAGGGCATAAAGACAATAATATGGTGGTTAGCGTATGTGCTGGATTCGAGCACCACTTAGAGGCCTTTCCAGAGGACCCTTGACTGGGTACATTTCATCCCACTCCCTAGAAGGGTACCCTGGCATGGTAAATCAGACCCCCTGCCTCCTCAGACAAGAGCAAGGAGGTCTGCTTCTCTCTCTCTCTCTCTCTCTCTCTCTCTCTCTCTCTCTCTCTCTCTCTCTCTCTCTCTCTCTCTCTCTCTCTCTCTCTCTCTCTCTAGGAAGTGGCCTCTTCAGGGTGTAAATCAATCAGCTGAGAGGCTAGCTGCAGTAAATCACTTGCTTATTGAAAGACATGCCGAAGTAAATTACTTTCTGGTGTAGAGAGCTCTACAACTTTAAACTCTGAGGCTGTGTCCCAAACAGTACTCTATTGCCTACCTAGTGCACTATTTTTAAACTGATCCCTATGGGTAATAGGGTGCCATTTGGGATAGACTGCAGAGCAATGAAGGATTGCTGTTAGTTCACTTTAGGGTCATGGATGGACTATGATTTTATTCGAACTGCAGGTAAGTACAGCAAATGTAGTACCTCAAGGAAGCGAGGGAAAATGACATAGAGCCGGTCCCACCTGTTTCCCAGTTCCCAGTTCATCTGGCTCTGGGTAAGTAGAAAAAGGGCCCAAATCTGAACAGTGGAGACTGGAGAGCAGGGTTGATTGAGCTGAACAGTGGAGACTGGAGAACAGGATTGATTGAGCTGAACAGCGGAGACTGGAGAACAGGGTTGATTGAGCTGAACAGCGGAGACTGGAGAGCAGGGTTGATTGAGCTGAACAGCGGAGACTAGAGAGCAGGGAGAGAGAGAGGGAGAGAGAGAGAGAGGAGAGGAGAGGAGAGGAGAGGAGAGGAGAGGAGAGGAGAGGAGAGGAGAGGAGAGGGAGAGGAGAGGAGAGGAGAGGAGAGGAGAGGAGAGGGAGAGGAGAGGAGAGGAGAGGAGAGGAGAGGAGAGGAGAGGAGAGGAGAGGAGAGGGAGTAAGGGAGAGAGAGGGAGTGGGAGAGGGAGAGGGAGAGGAGAGGAGAGGAGAGGAGAGGAGAGGAGAGGAGAGGAGAGGAGAGGAGAGGAGAGGAGAGGAGAGGAGAGGAGAGGAGAGGAGAGGAGAGGAGAGGAGAGGAGAGGAGAGGAGAGGGAGAGGAGAGGAGAGGAGAGGGAGAGGAGAGGAGAGGAGAGGAGAGGAGAGGAGAGGAGAGGAGAGGAGAGGAGAGGAGAGGGAGAGGGAGAGGGAGAGGGAGGGGGAGGGAGAGGGAGAGGGAGAGGGAGAGGGAGAGGGAGAGGGAGAGGGAGAGGGAGAGGGAGTAAGCACTTGGGAGATACACTAAGAATAGATTGCTCCCTTGATATCAGAGTCAAAGAACATGCCTTTTATGTGATACCTTGTTCAGTGTTTCTCTCTCTAGAAGTCCCCCCTCTCACAACGCCACCCAGCTCTAACTACAGCACATGTTTGTTTATGGATGAAGGGTAGTACATCCTTCCTCCTTCCCGCCCTTGTTTTAAAGTTCTGTCATCTGGGTTGCCATAGATATGCGGCTCCAGCACTATCGCCACAATAAGACACCATGTCATTCCATCCGGTGTTGTTGGAATGGAGAATGACTGACAATGCAGGTGAAGTATCTCAAACTAACATATTGTGTAGGTGCGGCAGGGAGCTTAGCGGTTAGCGTGGCGAGCCAGGAAACGGAGGGTTTCTAGTTTCAAATCCTAGATGCCATTGCCTGCCATTGTGCCCTTGATCAAGGCACTTAACCCCCCACAACAACAGTTCTCTGGGCGCCCTGTGTTGCAGCTCCCCACACCTCTCCAAAAAAACCTATGTATGTATGGATGGATGTATGGATGGATAGATGGATGGATATCTTTTGGAGGGGTTGGGTTGAAAGCGGAAGTCAAATGTTAGTTGGACCTGGTGTGCAATTGACCAATGAATGTAGCGGCAGGTAGCTTAGTGGTTAAGAGCGCAGTGCCAGTAACCGGAAGGTCGCTGTTTCTAATCCCCGAGCCAACTAGGTGAAAAATATGTTGATGTGCCCTTGAGCAAGGCACTTAACCCTAATTGCTCCTGTAAGTCGCTCTGGATAAGAGTGACCTTAATCTTAAAAGAAGACACCTCGAAAGAGCACGCCATCTTGTCTGCTCCAGTTTTACATCAACCAGGGCCTGTATTCATAAACAGTCTCAAAGTAGGAGTGCTGATCTAAGATCAGTTTAGCGTTTTAGATCATAATGAATGATCATAATGAATTCATCATAATGAATACATCGATAGGAAGGGGCCTGAACCTAGATCAGCACCCCTACTTTGAGACAACTACAGATGTTCCTCTAATTAAGGGGGGTCTCAACCAGAACATCTTGAATCACCTCAGGGATGACAGGACAGGTAATGACAGATTGACACAGGAATTTAAGGAGTCAATAGGATTAATTAAAATTAATGAACAGTGAGACTAAACCAACAGATAGAACAGATGCAGGTGTTTCACCCAGTTGAGTTAACCATGACTTATCTCTGTGGATCCTTCTGCTGCTTCAATATCTTTACCTTAGTGTGTAAACACTACATGCTTCAATATCTTTACCTTAGTGTACAAACACAACATGCTTCAATATCTTTACCTTAGTGTGTAAACACAACATGCTTCAATATCTTTACCTTAGTGTGGAAACACAACATGCTTCAATATCTTTACCTTAGTGTGGAAACACAACATGCTTCAATATCTTTACCTTAGTGTGGAAACACAACATGCTTCAATATCTTTACCTTAGTGTGGAAACACAACATGCTTCAATATATTTACCTTAGTGTGGTAACACAACATGCTTCAATATCTTTACCTTAGTGTGGAAACACAACATGCTTCAATATATTTACCTTAGTGTGGTAACACAACATGCTTCAATATCTTTACCTTAGTGTGGAAACACAACATGCTTCAATATATTTACCTTAGTGTGGTAACACAAAGTGCTTCAATATCTTTACCTTAGTGTGGTAACACAACATGCTTCAATATCTTTACCTTAGTGTGGAAACACAACATGCTTCAATATCTTTACCTTAGTGTGGAAACACAACATGCTTCAATATATTTACCTTAGTGTGGAAACACAACATGCTTCAATATCTTTACCTTAGTGTGGAAACACAACATGCTTCAATATCTTTACCTTAGTGTGGAAACACAACATGCTTCAATAGCTTTACCTTAGTGTGGAAACACAACATGCTTCAATATCTTTACCTTAGTGTGGAAACACAGCATGCTTCAATATCTTTACCTTAGTGTGGAAACACAACATGCTTCAATATATTTACCTTAGTGTACAAACACAACATGTATAGTTTAAACAACACCTGTGTGCTGCCTGCTCTGTCTCTGTGTGTGTGTGTGTTTGTGTGTGTGTGTATGTGTTTGTGTGTGTGTGTGTGTCTGCATGCATATGTCTGCAGATGGACTAACAAGCTTAGGGACACTGAGACAGAACACAGATGGATATGTGTGGGTGTGTGTGTGTGTGTGTTTCAGTGGGGGTTAGGCATTGTGATGTATGGGAGTTCGATGGGGGTTGAGCTGCTCTCTGTGTGCCAGGTCATGTCCCTGTAGGCTGGAGATCTGCACTGCTGTCCCACACCCTAGACCCACTACAATTTGCATACTGCCTCAACAGATCCACGGATGATGCAATCACCATAGCACTGCACACCACCCTATCCCAACTGGACAAGACGGATACCTATGTAAAAATGCTGTTCATTGACTACAGCGCAGCCTTCACACCATAGTGCCCTCCAAGCTCATCATTAAGCTCAGGGCCCTGGGTCTGAACCCCGCCCTGTGCAACTGGGTCCTGGACTTCCTGACGGAAGGCCCCCAGGTGGTGACGGTAGGAAACAACATCTCCAGTTCGCTGATCCTCAACACTGGGGCCCCACAATGGTGCGTGCTCAGCCCCCTCCTGTACTCCCTGTTCACCCATGACTGCGTGGCCAAGCACGCCTCCAACTCAATCATCAAGTTTGCTGATGACACAACACTGGTAGGCCTGATTACCAACAATGACAAGACAGGAAGGAGGTGAGGACCCTGGCGGAGAGGTGCCAGGAAAATAACCTCTCCCTTACCAAAACAAATGAGCTGATTGTGGACTTCAGGAGACAGGAAGGCCAAGAAGATCATCAAGGACCTCAGCCACTCGAGCCACGGCCTGTTCACCCCGCTACCATCTAGAAGGAGGAGACAGTACAGGAGCATCAAAGCTGGGGCCGAGAACAGTCACCGCTAGCCGGCCTCCGCCCTGCCCTGCATCTTACTCACTGTTAGAAAGCTACAGATGCACAAATATCATGCTAACCTCTCACCATTACAATAACAGGGGAGGTTAGCATGATATATCTAGTATGATATTTTTGCCTCTGTAACTTTGTCACTCATCATTATTCATGATTCATTCAGAATTATCCGTAATCATGGTAGAATCCACATGAATGTAGAAGTGTTTAGAAACATATTATATTCTTATTTACAATAGAAGTGACTCCAAAATGACACAATAGATTATTTACCATTAATTTCTATTGGGCACAAAATAACATGCTGGTTGACATGGACGACTGCATGCAGTCAGAGACAGCAAGGCTAGGAGTCAGACATCATTTTCTCAGCTGCCTGGTCATGCAGCCACTAAGAGATACCATTCAGTTATACAGGGAATATTTCCCAGGCAACCCCAGCTCAGGCTCAGACACCGACTAGAAAGGCTTTATACCCCAACGACCACATTGATGAGCAATTAACTACCGAGGTGGAATGAGAGCCATGAGAGCCAGTGGAGCCTGTAAGTCCCTCTAACACGGAAACTGACCATCTCTGTCACCAGTTAAAGAGCCTGTAAGTCCCTCTAACACGGAAACTGACCATCTCTGTCACCAGTTAAAGAGCCTGTAAGTCCCTCTAACACGAAAACTGACCATCTCTGTCACCAGTTAAAGAGCATGTAAGTCCCTCTAACACGGAAACTGACCATCTCTGTCACCAGTTAAAGAGCCTGTAAGTCCCTCTAACACGGAAACTGACCATCTCTGTCACCAGTTAAAGAGCCTGTAAGTCCCTCTAACACGGAAACTGACCATCTCTGTCACCAGTTAAGGAGCCTGTAAGTCCCTCTAACACGGAAATTGACCATCTCTGTCACCAGTTAAAGAGCCTGTAAGTCCCTCTAACATGGAAACTGACCGTCTCTGTCACCAGTTAAAGAGAATTTGTCACTGATGTGTGGGAGGAGGAGGGTGAGAGGAGGAGGAGGAGGGTGAGAGGAGGAGGATGAGGAGGAGGAGAGGAGGAGGAGAGGAGGAGGAGGAGAGTGAGGAGGAGGAGAGTGAGGAGGAGGGTGAGAGGAGGAGGAGGAGGAGGAGGAGGTAGAGGAGGGGAGAGGATGGAAAAATTAAGAATTCTCCCTCTTTCCCCCCGTTTTTCTACTTTCCTACTTGTTATGTGAGGAACATGGTAGTTAGGAGAAGTGATTGTTATGTGAGGAACATGGTAGTTAGGAGAAGTGATTGTTATGTGAGGAACATGGTAGTTAGGAGAAGTGATTGTTATGTGAGGAACATGGTAGTTAGGAGAAGTGATTGTTATGTGAGAAACCTTGAGAAAAATCTCGACCTCTCACTTTTCACAGCACAATATAATGGGGGGGTATTATGAGATTGACATTCAGCCAGATAAATAGTCCACTCCAGCCGACAACGCAGCTCCATTTCATTAACTGAATATGCTGGTTTGCTGGGTCAAAATCAATGTGAGAATCATGTACATGCACAGATATGCCTGATACTTACAGTATCTCTGTGAAGAAATTGGCCAAGCAGTATATTTACTGATTTAATCATTCATTCAATGGGTTGTGGGTTGTACAATCCAGAAGGCGCAAGGTTGGGATCGAAGGGGGTGGATGTAATACATGAGTCTGATTTGAGAGTACTACTATACTGTTCTGATCTGGGGTACAATGGGATAGATAGATAGATAGATAGATAGATAGATAGATAGATAGATAGATAGATAGATAGATAGATAGATAGATAGATAGATAGATAGATAGATAGATAGATAGATAGATAGATAGATAGATAGATAGATAGATAGATAGATAGATAGATAGATAGATAGATAGATAGATAGATAGATAGATAGATGATAGATAGATAGATAGATAGATAGATAGATAGATAGATAGATAGATAGATAGATAGATAGATAGATAGATAGATAGATAGATAGATAGATAGATAGATAGATAGATAGATAGATAGATAGATAGATAGATAGATAGATAGATAGATAGATAGATAGATAGATAGATAGATAGATAGATAGATAGATAGATAGATAGATAGATAGATAGATAGATAGATAGATAGATAGATAGATAGATAGATAGATAGATAGATAGATAGATAGATAGATAGATAGATAGATAGATAGAACGGCAATCAGCGTTAACCCACCAATTTCTTTACCAGTACATCACTGGTAGGAATCCCTCCACCCTTTCCGGGGTAGGAATCCCTCCAGCCATCCAGGGTAGGAAACCCTCCAGGCCTCCGGGGTAGGAAGCCCTCCAGCCCTCCGGGGTAGGAAGCCCTCCATATGGCCTAGTGTAGTGGTGTAGTAAGCCAGCCCAATTGTATTACTCTAAAGCTCCTTAGCCCACTGTCAACCTGTAAAAACAAGCCATTTGTATTTTGCTGAGAACAAATTGAAATGATTTGATCAAAATAACTTGTTATTTGCTGTGTGTCCATCTACTGTAAATTGGGGTTAGTGTTGTTGAGTGCATTGTTCGTGTACTAATTGACACTCTCTCTCCCTCTCTTTCCGGTTCCTTTCTTCTTAATGGATGTGGAAAAAGGTAAGAGCACTTATTTATTTTCAATTTGTTGTTGTAATTTTGTTCAGCAACCAATTTCCAAAGAGTATTGGAGGGAGTTTAGAGCGAAGACACTTGGATAAGCACTTTTTAAAGTCATTAGCAAAGCCCTCCAATTGAGTTAGTAATTAAAAAAGCTTGTGGCATATATCAAATGAAATGAAGCAATGCTCAGAGAATATAACACACACACATGCACTCAAGCGAGCATACGTAAGCAAGCACACACACACACAAACACACAAACACTTGCACATGCACGCATACTCTCTCTCTGCCTCTCTCTCTCTCTCTGTTTCTCTCTGCCCCTCTCTCTCTCGCTCTCTCTCTCTCTCTCACTCTCTCTCTCTGCCTCTCTCTCTCTCTCTGTGTCTCTTTCTCTCACTCCAATTCACTCTCTGTTAAACACACATGCTGAGAAAAGCTTGCGAGGGACTCTTAGAAATGCTGTCCAGAGGTAGAGAGGACTTTGTCCTTCTTTGTGAGCTGCAGTTGTTGTTCTTTGTGAGCTGCAATTGTTGTCTACACGAAGAAGCTGGCAACTCTGGTGCCAGGATAATGCTTTAAATTTACAGTGAAATTTACCTGAAATCTACATGTAAGAAAAACAATACATTTGTACATAAAATAAATGTATTCAAATGGGTAACAACATTAAAAATGAATTAACAACATAATTGACAATAGAAGTAAGAAGAAGTTAATGCATTTGTAGCCAAATAAGAGATTCATTACAACACTAATGTAACAACTATATTATGTGCCTGTGCCTGTGCTCTGTGGGGGAGAGAGAGACAAAGAGAGAGAGAGGGAGACAGTTAAAATTGGGATTGGGTACAATCCTAGATCTTCAGATTCAGAGCTCCGAGCGCCAACATGCAGGACTAAGTGAAATAAAACAATGAACATGGTAATAAGAAAAATTGAAATAGTACTATATACAGTGGGGAGAACAAGTATTTGATACACTGCCGATTTTGCAGGTTTTCCTACTTACAAAGCATGTAGAGGTCTGTAATTTTTATCATAGGTACACTTCAACTGTGAGAGACGGAATCTAAAACAGAAATTCAGAAAACCACATTGTATGGTTTTTAAGTAATTAATTTGCATTTTATTGCATGACATAAGTATTTGATCACCTACCAACCAGTAAGAATTCCGGCTCTCACAGACCTGTTAGTTTTTCTTTAAGAAGCCCTCCTGTTCTCCACTCATTACCTGTATTAACTGCACCTGTTTGAACTTGTTACCTGTATAAAAGACACCTGTCCACACACTCAATCAAACAGACTCCAACCTCTCCACAATGGCCAAGACCAGAGAGCTGTGTAAGGACATCAGGGATAAAATTGTAGACCTGCACAAGGCTGGGATGGGCTACAGGACAATAGGCAAGCAGCTTGGTGAGAAGGCAACAACTGTTGGCACAATTATTAGAAAATGGAAGAAGTTCAGGATGACGGTCAATCACCCTCGGTCTGGGGCTCCATGCAAGATCTCACCTCGTGGGGCATCAATGATCATGAGGAAGGTGAGGGATCAGCCCAGAACTACACGGCAGGACCCGGTCAATGACCTGAAGATAGCTGGGACCACAGTCTCAAAGAAAACCATTAGTAACACACTACGCCGTCATGGATTAAAATCCTGCAGCGCACGCAAGGTCCCCTGCTCAAGCCAGCGCATGTCCAGGCCCGTCTGAAGTTTGCCAATGACCATCTGGATGATCCAGAGAAGGAATGGGAGAAGGTCATGTGGTCTAATGAGACAAAAATAGAGCTTTTTGTTCTAAACTCCACTCGCCGTGTTTGGAGGAAGAAGAAGGATGAGTACAACCCCAAGAACACCATCCCAACCGTGAAGCATGGAGGTGGAAACATCATTCTTTGGGGATTCTTTTCTGCAAAGGGGACAGGACGACTGCACCGTATTGAGGGGAGGATGGATGGGGCCATGTATCGCGAGATCTTGGCCAACAACCTCCTTCCCTCAGTAAGAACATTGAAGATGGGTCATGGCTGGGTCTTCCAGCATGACAACGACCTGAAACACACAGCCAGGGCAACTATGGAGTGGCTCTGGAAGAAGCATCTCAAGGTCCTGGAGTGGCCTAGCCAGTCTCCAGACCTGAACCCAATAGAAAGTCTTTGGCGAGTGCTGAAAGTCCCTATTGCCCAGCGACAGCCCCGAAACCTGAAGGATCTGGAGAAGGTCTGTATGGAGGAGTGGGCCAAAATCCCTGCTGCAATGTGTGCAAACCTGGTCAAGACCTACAGGAAACGTATGATCTCTGTAATTGCAAACAAAGGTTTCTGTACCAAATTTTCTGATGTATGAAATACTTATGTCATGCAATAAAATGCAAATTAATTACTTAAAAATCATACAATGTGATTTTCTGGATTTTTGTTTTAGATTCCGTCTCTCACAGTTGAAGTGTACCTATGATAACAATTACAGACCTCTACATGCTTTGTAAGTAGGAAAACCTGCAAAATCAGCAGTGTATCAAATACTTGTTCTCCCCACTGTATGTAATAACAGCTGTAGCAGTGATGAATAAACAAATGTCCATAAACAAATGTCCATAGGGGGAGCAACAGTCTAAATTACCATTGAAGGGTCAAAGTGAAATAAAACAATACAAATAATAATACAAAAATAAATAATAATGTATACATTATTAAAAACTGCAGCAGTGATGAATGTCATTGGGGTGGTGGCAGAGTAGTGGTGGCTATTCAGCAGCCTGATGGTCTGGGGGTAGAACTTATTGGGCAGTCTTCCAGTTTTCGCCATAATGCTCCTGTGCCACCTGCGTCTGAGTAATTGAAACAGGGAGAACAGGCCATGGCTCGGATTGCTGTGGTCCCTGATGATCTTCTTGGCCTTCCTGCGACACCTGGTGTTATAGGTGTCCTGGAGGGCAGGCAGTGTGCACCCAAAGGTGCGTTCAGCTGCGTGTATCACCCTCTGAAGAGCCTTGCGGTCCGCGCCGGTCGAGTTGCCATACCAGGCTGTGATGCAGCCCGATCTACGATAAGGGGCAACTCTGTTTGGGGTAAGGGGGTCCAGAGGAGGTGAAACACACAACAGGACAGTGTGGGCTGGAGCGCATCCATGAGTGAGAAGTCAGCGCAGCATCAGGTGTTCTTTATGGGGCTCTGTAACAAACCTCCTCAGTTCTGATTTGTCAGCTCTTCTCACCCCTAGGACAAGCATAGAAAAAGAAATAATAGAAAGAGAGACAGAGAGCACCAGGGCTGTTACTCTGTGGGTAAAAAGACAGGGGACAAGGGACATATCAAGCTGGTGTCATGTGTTTGTGTACTTACCTCACTAGAGGTCTTCATTCAAACTCAAAAGCTCTTGGAAGAATGGGGCAAGGTAGGGTTTGAGAACAAACAGCTGGCTTCCTCTGGGCCACCTTGTCATGCGATGATTTATGTCGCGCAGATGAGAGCCAAGTGAACCGAGTCACACAGGGTTGTGACAGCTAAGGAGGACACTATGTCCCGGTGTTTTAGCCATTTATGCTCTCTCCATTGAGTAGAATATATCACGGTGACATCTAGATGGCTACCAATATTAGTTATTTACTGTGTAGGCTGCTGTCCTACTTGAAATACTGTATAATCCTGGGAGGGGAAAATGTGCCACGTTATTTCCACGTTACTAGTTTCCAACGCCGACAATGTGTTAGGCTACAGCTGACCAGTGGCACTGCACCTTAAGTCGGCAGGCACCTTGATACAGTATGGTGCACTGGTCAATGGCATCAGCTTTAGGGCCCACAATGCGGTTTATGTGTAAAATGCGGCCAGTCAATCCCAAAAAATATGGGTAATCTTTTGAACTGCTAGAAACAAGCAATTTTCTCTGTAGTAATGGTGGGAACATAACGGTCACGAATCTGCGCTCAGTGTATTCTCTATGGCACTCAGAGGCTGCGATACAGCCTATAATCACAATATTGTCTTGGTGGTGTTTTTCTATGTCGCACAGCTAGACATCTACGAGCAATTTAGAGCAGACCGAAATGGCTTTTGTCAACTTGAGCTAGCTCAGGTGGTTGTTGTCCTTGATTAACTTTTTGGCCTTCCTGTGACATCGGGTGCTGTAGGTGTCCTGGAGGGCTGGTAGTTTGCCCCCGGTGATGCGTTGGGCAGACCGCACCACCCTCTGGAGAGCCCTGCAGTTGCGGGCGGTGCAGTTGCCGTAGCAGGCGGTGATACAGCCCGACAGGATGCTGTCAATTGTGCATCTGTAAAAGTTTGTGAGGATTTTAGGTGCCAAGCCAAATTTCTTCAGCCTCCTGAGGTTGAAGAGGCGCTGTTGAGCCTTCTTCACCACACTGTCTGTGTGGGTGGACCATTTCAGTTTGTCAGTGATGTGTACGCCGAGGAACTTGAATTTTTCCACCTTCTCCACTGCGGTCCCATCGATGTGGATAGGGGCGTGCTCCCTCTGCTGTTTCCTGAAGTCCACGATCATCTCCATAGTTTTGTTGACGTTGAGTGAGAGGTTATTTTCCTGGTTAGCTAAGGAACGCTAAGGAAACATGCAGTAATTCAACGTTGGCTAGCAATAAATATGCTTATAAACAAGGCAAGGTACCTACCCAGCAGCTGCTGAAAAGATGATTCTACTTCACAGCCACTTCAAGAAGAAAGTCTGAGCTTCAGGTTGGTGCCTGAAACTGATCATTTGAATCTACAGTAGGCAAAATCTATTACTGTAAAGAAATACAGCATGTTAGAGTAATTTTTACAGGAGGCTTCCGAATTACAGTTAATAACAGTATTTTTCAGCATGCTGTAAAACACATTTGTGGTATTATACATCCTACAGTGTTTTACTGTTGAAATTACAGAAATGTCTTACAGTGTAGCACATGGTTTGGAAGGCTCTTAGATATTAATCTTAATATAGCATATAGCCTAGAATTAAATACATGAGGGACATGGAATCACCTCAGCATTACAGTAGATCACTTCTGCAGCTTCAAAATGTAGACTGACCGTTTATCTCTCATTTGGTGAGACACCAGCGTGTGACTGTGAGTCAGTCAGCATCAGGAGTTAAGGTGAACCCCATCGGAGGCAGTCTGGGAGTCTGAAGGGCCCTAACCAGGAGGAAAATAATGCTAACAGAGGAGACGGACGGGACACTCACAGTCACAACAACAAAGTCCACTCTACGCTCGACCACATCACTTCTCACTCCTTCTTCACAAATCAATTGCTTTTCATTTCTGTTTTCCTGCCTGGTGACTGGGACTAGGAGCTTCCTGCAGGTTTTAAACCCTCAATATGTTGATTCCTATCACACTCTGTCAGAGGGTAGCTTATTATAATCACCATGTCGTCCGCAGTCCTGCTTTGTCTCAATCGGCTGTTTATCTATCCATAACGAGGGACTCCGCAGTGGAATTTCCGGTTGTAGACTGATTGTGTTTGCATGAGGTTGGACCGACTGCATTAGACCACTATATCCTACCCTACCCACTACCATACCCAACTTACCCACTATATCCGACCCACTACCCTACCCAACCAACCAACTCAAACCAAACCTACCCTACCCTATTGTACCCATTTTTTACCCTACCCAACCTACCCTACCCACTACCCTAACCTATCCTACCCATTACCGTACCGCACCCAACCCTATTTTACCCCCTTCTACCCTACCCAACCTAACCTATCCTACCCACTCTCCTACCCTACCTACCCTAATCTATCCTACCATGCCCTACCCAACCTAACTTACCCAACCCACTAACCTACCGTACCCTACCCTACCCGACCCAACCTAACTTGCTCTACCCACTACCCTACCCTATCCACTACCCTACCCTAACCTACCCTACCTTAACTTAACCTACCCTACCCTACCCTAACCTACCCTAACTTAACCTACCCTACCCAACCTAACTTACCCTACCAACTACCATATCCTACCCTAGCCTACCCACTAACGTACCCTACCCACTACCCTACCCTACCTACTACCCTATTCTACCCTACACACTACCGTATCCTACCCTACCCACTACCCTACCCTACCCTATTCTACCCTACCCTACCTACCCTACCCTAACCTACCCACTACCGTACCCTACCCACTACCCTACCCTACTCACGCCCCTACCCTATTCTACCCTACCCTAACCTACCCTACACTAACCTATCCTACCCACTACCAAACCCTACCCACTACCCTACCCTAACCTACCCTGACCTATCCTACCCACTACGAACCCTACCCTACCCACTACCCTACCCCCTACCGTACCCAATCCTACCCCCTACCCTACCCTAACCCAAGGAATGTTTAAATACAATTCCTAACCTAACCAATTCTACCCTAACCTAACTTAACCTAACCTATTCTACCCTAACCAAACTTAACTTAACATAACCTAACCTATTCTACCCTAACCTAACTTAACCTAATATATTCTACCCTAACCAAACTTAACCTAGCCTATTCTAACCTAACCTAACTTAACCTAACCTATTCTACCCTAACCTAACTTAACCTAACCTAACCTAACCTTACCCAACCTACTCTTCCCCTCCACTTCCTACACTACCCATACATGTACCATCCCTTCCCCTGACCTTGCCCTCCTCTCCTCTGGCCAAAATACCCAGCCAGCCATGTCCACAAACACACCATCCTCACCCGACCAACCCTGGGTAAAAGTAGACAAACACCAGCCTGAACCGACCAACCCTGGATAAAGAGACAAACACCAGCCTGAACCGACCAACCCTGGATAAAGAGACAAACACCAGCCTGAACCGACCAACCCTGGATAAAGAGACAAACACCAGCCTGAGCCGACCAACCCTGGATAAAGAGACAAACACCAGCCTGAACCGACCAACCCTGGATAAAGAGACAAACACCAGCCTGAACCGACCAACCCTGGATAAAGAGACAAACACCAGCCTGAACCGACCAACCCTGGATAAAGAGACAAACAAAATCACCGGGAGAGACAGTAGTGTCAGCGGCAGGAGCCACGAGCTGCAGTCCCCAACGAGCCTATTCATCATTGTAAACTAAGGGCTGAATGCATATGCTGACGTCGTTGAGCTAGCGATTAGCTTGATAATGCGGAAAACCCACCCGCTGTTGAATCATCGATTTTCTCTTTTCATTCAATTTGAAAGGTTTTAATTGGACCAACCTTTGGCTCCTGGCTGTGCATGTATAAATTAACATGTGTCAACAGGGGAGTTTTATGGAAGAAGAAAATATTTAATATGAACAAAAAACTGTTTCTATGATATAGTAGAATGTCTGTGTAGTTTGGACTAATTTCCTAACAGTGAAAAATGTGAAAAGTGAAGAATACAAATGTCATAATAGGCTACATTCCAAATTCCTTGATTCATTATGCTGCAAATTGTTGCATTGTTTTGGATTATAGTAATCATTTAGGCTGTGTAAATAAGGAAGTGGGGGTTTTATGAGCTGTTTTAAGTTTGGTGTTGGTTTTGAGACTCTGAGACCTTAGAAGGGGGTGAAGGCTCAACTCTGACATTACATCTCCATATATAGTCAGGCAGCCTCACCACTAACCCAGGGCAGACTGGATGTCTGGCTGGAGGCTGGGTGGGGCTCACCCTTGGCCCTCTGAGCACGGAACGGGCAGCAGAGAAGAGGGGTAGAGATGGAGGAGAGAGGGACAGAGGGAAAGAGAGGGAGAGAAGGAGAGGAGGGAAACATATGGAGAGAGGGATAGAGGGAAAGAGAGGGAGGGATGGAGGAAGACTTGATAGAAAGAAAGAGGCAGACTGATGATGCTGACTGGACATGTGGTTTCCTCTGAATCTGTCCCATTTTGCTCCTCTGGTTACTTTTTTAGACCATATTCCTTATAATCTTCTCTTCTACATTCTTCTTGATGGAGCTCTGCCACTAAGATGTTGATTCCCAAAACCTGAGTGATCACTGTTCCCCAGAATTTCATGTTCAGAAGTACTTGAAAACAACGGTGTTAGAAAGTCGATGAGACTCTATTTTATTCTAACCAAAGTGGTGGCTTCAACCTATTTATGTTGGGGGTGTGTTTTTTGTGACGGGAGTGTCAGACACATTTCCACTGCTCTGAAACTAGATCAGGAGAGACAGACACATTTCCATTGCTCTGAAACTAGATCAGGAGAGACAGACACATTTCCATTGCTCTGGAACTAGATCAGGAGACAGACACATTTGCCAGGTTATGTTGCCAAGAGAGGGAGAGCCTGGAGACAATAGCCTCTTCAGGGCAGATGAGACACATGTTGGGATAGAAACACACACACACATGCAGACACACACACACAGTAGAATGAGTAGAATGAGGTCCATGAGTAGAATGAGTAGAATTAGGTCCATGAGTAAAATGAGTAGAATGAGGTCCATGAGTAGAATGAGTAGAATTAGGTCCATGAGTAAAATGAGTAGAATGAGGTCCATGAGTAGAATGAGTTGAATGAGTAGAATGAGTAGATTGAGGTCCATGAGTAGAATGACTAGAATGAGGTCCATGAGTAGGATGTTTAGAATGAGTAGAATGAGTAGAATGTGTAGACTTCAAGCATATTGGTAATTGATGTGTGGTTTGATTCAAGTCTTGTCTCTCTCTCCCAGTGGTTCCCTGGCAGAGGGAAAGAAAGAGAGTTATCTGAAGGCAGGCATTCACACAGCAGCACAACATCCAGCACAACATCCAAGCCCAAAATGGCACCCTATTCAATTAGTAGTGCACTACTTTTGAGCAGGGCCCATTGGGATATGGTCAAAAGTAGTGCACTATGTAGGGAATAGAGTGCCATTTGGGACTGAGGCCTATACTTCTATCTGTGAATTACTCTGAATAATGTCCCTATGCCTCCGCTGATCGAAATGCCAACAACTTTTTTTACAACGATTTCCCAACGAGACGGCATGCCAGCCAGCCACATGATTTACAAGCGAGAAACAGTTTGAGAGTGGTGGTGGGCTTTGGAGTGTGTGTGTGCGTGTGTGTGTGTGCGTATGTGCCCGTGCGTGTGAGAGTGAGTGTGAGTGTGAATGAATGTGTGTGTGCTCGGGTAGACAGAAATTGGCGCAGTTTTCACCCTCACACACTTGACATCCTGAGGTGTGCGTGAGGGGCATTCTAAATTCATAGACTCTAAGGGACCTAAATGAGTTGCTGTCTCCTGGAATTTACCCTGGCCTCATATCACTTCTACTTCAATGGATTTTTATCCATTTTATATTTCCTCCTCTTTTCCCCTGGGTTCTCCTCTCTTTATCTAGAAAGAAACCATTCCCACAGTGACCCGGTCACTCAGACATCATTCCCACAGCCACCCGGTCACACAGACGCCATTCCCACAGCGACCCAATCACTCAGACACCATTCCCACAGCGACCCGGTCACTCAGACGCCATTTCCACAGCGACCCAGGCACACATTTGATTTGATATATTCTATATTGTTGATTTATTAACATTTCAGTTCTCTGGGCTGCTCTATCAGGCCAACCTCTTTCCTGCTGTTGAACTCGAAAGGCCTTCAATTGAATGTGTTATACAAGTGAGAATGTTTGTAACACTGGCAAGCATGGTGAGAGGACTACGCCAGTTTCTGGAGAGGATGGGGTGGTGGGGGGGGCAGACACAATAGAGACCCCCCCTCCCGATCTTCCATCACCCCTGCGTGTCTGTCGTGCCCTTGGCGAGCCTGAAGCAGCCCGCGGTCGTCACGTCAACAGCCTATTCCCTGGCAACAGCTGGGGTATTATTGTGGTGATGTGTTTCTCAGATGCTCTCTACCCTCTGTGATCCCACCATCAGGGGACACAAAGGGCCTCTCATTTTACCCAACCCCCCTGACCCTCTGTGACTCCTGTTACCTTAAACATGCCCTCCGCATGGTCGTCACGTCTGGTCTGTCCGTCTGTCTGTCCCTGCCTCTCTCTGTTCTGTCCGTCCGTCCCTGCCTCTCTCCCTCTTCAGGTGGCCAATACCCCAACGTACCACCTCCTCCTCCTAATTTGAACCATACCTCCAGCAACCCCACACTGCAGGCTACACCTCTGTCCCTCCCTGTCTCCACAATGCAGGCTACACCTCTTATCCTCCCTGTCTCCACACTGCAGGCTACACCTCTGTACCTCCCTGTCACCACACTGCAGGCTACATCTCTGTCCCTCCCTGTCACCACACTGCAGGCTACATCTCTGTCCCTCCAAGTCTCCACACTGCAGGCTACACCTCTGTCCCTCCCTGTCTCCACAGTAGCCTCGTCCAGTGGGCTGGTCCATGATCCTTCTCCTTCCTCTCCTCCCTCTTTTGGGGCCCACTTTTCAGTCACCTGATGGCCTTGATAGGGTCAGTCCCCGGGGCCCTTGTTATACACCATTAAGGCAGTGCACACACACACACACCTACTCACTGACGCGCGTACGCACACTTACAACAAACACACACAGCTACCGTCCCCATC
This sequence comes from Coregonus clupeaformis, assembly GCF_020615455.1. Taxonomy (NCBI): domain Eukaryota; kingdom Metazoa; phylum Chordata; class Actinopteri; order Salmoniformes; family Salmonidae; genus Coregonus; species Coregonus clupeaformis. Next base: position 17,578,736 of record NC_059192.1, on the reverse strand, counting down.
TCCCTGTGGTACTCCAAGACCCTTCCTTCTACCCCAGGGCTCCTCCTGACACCAGATGGGGCCTCTCATGTTCAGGGGCCGGTGGGCCACGCTCTCTGACACAGATGTTTCCTCCCTGTTGGTTTGTGTTTTCTCTTAAAACATAACGGCTGATTCCTGGGCAGCTCGCTCTGGAGACGGGAGGCTTCCTGTCCGACACTGGGTTTACTCAAGTGTTCCCAGACAGGATTTGGGGAATGTTTTAATGTGGAATGTGGATTACCGGCACACCGTTGCAAGACTGTCATGTTTCATGAGCCAATTTAGACATTTTAATACAGCCAATTTAGACATTTTAATACAGCCTTTGATGCATTTTATGGAGGTCGGATCATTAAAGTTTAAACATGGAAAACGAAGATAAAGGTGTTTCTCAACCATAAAACCTCAGAATACTATCCTTGTACAGTAAGGATGTCTTAACCTTCCGAGTGGCGCAGTGGTCTAAGGCACTGCATCGCAGTGCTAGCTGTGCCACTAGAGATCCTGGTTCGAATCCAGGCTCTGTCGTAGCCGGCCGTGACCACAATTGGCCCAGCGTCGTCTAAGGCAGGGATGTAGCTCAGTTGGTAGAGCATGGTGTTTGCAACGCCAGGGTTGTGGGTTCGATACCCACGGGGGGCCAGTAGGAAAAAAGTAATTTTAATTTGTTTATGTATGCACTCACTAAATGTAAGTCGCTCTGGATAAGAGCGTCTGCTAAATGACTAAAATGTAAATGTAAATGATTAGCATGCTTTCCCTAGCAATCAAGGCAGACCTAGTTAACTTCAGTAACTCCACAAAGAACACAGCTGAAGTGGAAATATCAATCAAGCACATGTTGGACCGCTATTGGCGATCTATCTAACTGTCATTATTTGCTTGCTTATTTGCTTGCCCCAAATCAGATGTTCAATGGACATGGAGAGTTTATCTGTTTTCAGTTAAATCTAGACAATTGGATTATTGATGAGGTTTAACAGGGATTATGAATGTTGAAGGTACAGGTCTGGGATCAGGAAATAGTCAGATTTTTGCGCATTAGCAGTGCTCTTTCTCTCAGAATTGTAATTTAGCCTATGTATTTTTTGACTGATGCTTTTGGCCCAATTGTCCTTTTCTTTTTTAGACTACATACTTCTTACACAATATGCAGCCTGAATGCTGATTGGCTGACAGCCGTGGTATATCTGCTGTTTAGGAACTGAATGGATACGTATCAAAATAGCATTATGGTATTAAGCAGGCTACAGTAGCACTAAGAGATGTCTTACAGTTATTCAATCACTAGATTATAAATATGTAATTTTAAACACCCATCCTCTTAAATTGTTAGTGAAAACGTCAGACAAGAACACCAATTCATTGTGAAAATGTGAGAAATGCTTCCCCAGGCAACCACAAAAATCAATTCCCTATTTATACATGGTTGCGTCCCAAATAATAATAATAATTAAAAATAATCACATTTCTATAGCGCTCCATAAAATGGCACCATATTCACTACATTGTTCATTACTTTTGCCCTATGTAGGGAATAGGGTGCCATTTTGGATACAACCACATTATTTGATTCCTCCCATTCAGCATGCATTTATAACAAAATGTTCATTTGTTTTGTATTGCTTTTAAATGTACTTGCAGGAATTCTACTTGTAATCCACATTTCAATGGGTTTTTCCTCTTCTCAGGTTACAGACGTGTTATAATTGATGTGCTTAATCCAGAACCACAAGCCCATCTATTAATACAGTCATGTAAATTACTGTGTCGACATAGCAGCCACATACAGTATATTTATAATTCTGAAGCTTTAACTAATGAAACTGCCTTTAATTCAAATGTTTTATGAGACAACCATGAGACTGGATGAAACAATACACTCTCTCTCTCTCTCTCTCTCTCTCTCTCTCTCTCTCTCTCTCTCTCTCTCTCTCTCTCTCTCTCTCTCTCTCTCTCTCTCTCGCTCTCTCTCTCTCTCTCTCTCTCTCTCCCTCCCCCCCTCTCTGTCTCTCTCCCTCTAAACTGCCTAGAGTAAATGTATGAATTTGTGGAAGTCAACATGCCAGAAAATAAGAAAAATATGAAAAAGAATGAAAGAACCAGCTGAAGAAAAATAACTAATCTAATGAAGAATCAATCTGAGGGTGTTGTGGAGTGCTGAGGGTTTTGTGAAGGGCTGAGGGTATTGTGGAAGGCTGAGGGTGTTGTTGAGTGCTGAGGGTGTTGTTGAGTGCTGAGGGTGTTGTGGAGTGCTGAGGGTGTTGTGGAAGGCTAAGGGTGTTGAGGATGGCTGACGGTGTTGTGGAGTGCTGAGGGTGTTGAGGAGGGCTGAGGGTGTTGTGGAGGGCTGAGGGTGTTGTGAAGTGCTGAGGGTGTTATGGAGGGCTGGTGTGAAGTAATGGTTTCAGATGGACAGTGTCAGCGCCCTGTAGTGTTATGGTTCATTGAGATTTCTGAGCCCCTGGATGCTCCTGTTAAAGTCTGAGTCTTTATTACATACTGCTTCCTGGTGAACTGGGCTATCCTCTGAATGGAGACTCTTTCAACTCCGTCATTGGTGCGTCCAAATGGCACCCTTTAGTGCACTACTTTTGACTACTCTATATAGGGACTAGGGTGCCATTTAGGATGGGTGCCATGAGGATGCTTTGTGGTTCCATGTAGAACTATGGACTTATAACTACTCTAGAAATGTACTGTACTCAATACAGATTGCTTGTTGTGCGTATGGCCCTGTACATCACTGGGGCCAAGATCCTGCCATCCAGGAAGCCCCAAAAAATTGTCACTCCAGTCATCCAAGTCATAGACTGTTCTCTCTATTACCGCACAGCAAGCGATACCGGAGCGCCAAGGCTAGGTCCAAAAGGCTCCTTAACAGCTTCTACCCCCAAGCCGTAAAACTGCTGAACAATTAATAAAATGTCCAACTGGACTATTTACATTGTATTATCTATGCATAGTAACTTTACCCCTACCTACATGTACAAATTACCTAGACTAACCTCTACCCCCGCACATTGACTCGGTACTGGTACCCCCTGTATATAACCTCGGTATTGTTGTTTTATTGTGTTACTTTTTATTTTACATTTTACTTTAGTTTATTTAGTAAATATTTTTCTTAACTCTATTTCTTGAACTGCATTGTTGGTTAAGGGCTCGTCAGTAAGCATTTCACGGTAAAGTCTACAACTGTTGTATTCGGCGCATGTGACAAATACCATTTTATTTTATTTTGATTTGATTTGTTAGTGCTCAATGAAGGCCCCAACTACAGTCAATTGGGATGAATGACTTCTTCTTCCGTCTTTATGGTGAACACAATAACAGTTATAACGGGAGTTTAATGTACATTAGGTAGCAGTATGCTGACATGTAGCTCTCTGAGATGTAGCCCTCTGAGATGTAGCCCTCTGAGATGTAGCCCTCTGAGATGTAGCCCTCTGAGATGTAGCCCTCTGAGATGTAGCCCTCTGAGATGTAGCCCTCTGAGATGTAGCCCTCTGAGATGTTGCCCTCTGAGATGTTGCCCTCTGAGATGTAGCCCTCTGAGATGTAGCCCTCTGAGATGTAGCCCTCTGAGATGTAGCCCTCTGAGATGTTGCCCTCTGAGATGTTGCCCTCTGAGATGTACAAATCAAACAGTCCTCTGAATGACCATGGTGTGCTGTGTGATGTTCTCTCACAGTCCTCTGAATGACCATGGTGTGCTGTGGGATGTTCTCTCACAGTCCTCCGAATGACCATGGTGTGCTGTAGGATGTTCTCTCACAGTCCTTTGAATAACCATGGTGTACTGTGGGATGTTCTCTCACAGTCCTCTCAATGACCATGGCGTGCTGTTCTCTCACAGTCCTCTGAATGACCATGGTGTGCTGTGGGATGTTCTCTCACAGTCCTCTGAATGACCATGTTGTGCTGTGTGATGTTCTCTCACAGTCCTCTGAATGACATTTACATTTACATTTACGTCATTTAGCAGACGCTCTTATCCAGAGCGACTTACAAATAGGTGCATTCACCTTATAGCCAGTAGTTTAACCACTTTACAATGTTTTTTTTATTTTTATTTTTTTAAATATATTTTTTCATATTTTAACATTTATTTTAAAAAAAAATTGGGGGGTGGGTTGGGGTAAGGGGGGTAGAATGATTACTTTATCCTATCCCAGGTATTCCTTAAAGAGGTGGGGTTTCAAATGTCTCCGGAAGGTGGTGAGTGACTCCGCTGTCCTGGCGTCGTGAGGGAGCTTGTTCCACCATTGGGGTGCCAGAGCAGCGAACAGTTTTGACTGGGCTGATCGGGAACTATGCTTCCGCAGAGGAAGGGGAGCCAGCAGGCCAGAGGTGAATGAACGCAATGCCCTCGTTTGGGTGTAGGGACTGATCAGAGCCTGAAGGTACGGAGGTGCCGTTCCCCTCACAGCTCCATAGGCAAGCACCATGGTCTTGTAACAGATGCGAGCTTCAACTGGAAGCCAGTGGAGTGTGCGGAGGAGCGGGGTGACGTGAGAGAACTTGGGAAGGTTGAACACCAGGCGGGCTGCGGCATTCTGGATGAGTTGTAGGGGTTTAATGGCACAGGCAGGGAGCCCAGCCAACAGCGAGTTGCAGTAATCCAGACGGGAGATGACAAGTGCCTGGATTAGGACCTGTGCCGCTTCCTGTGTAAGGCAGGGTCGTACTCTCCGAATGTTGTAGAGCATGAACATACAGGATCGGGTCACCGCCTTGATGTTAGCAGAGAACGACAGGGTGTTGTCCAAGGTCACGCCAAGGCTCTTCGCACTCTGGGAGGAGGACACAACGGAGTTGTCAACCGTGATGGCGAGATCATGGAATGGGCAGTCCTTCCCCGGGAGGAAGAGCAGCTCTGTCTTGCCAAGGTTCAGCTTGAGGTGGTGATCCGTCATCCATACTGATATGTCTGCCAGACATGCAGAGATGCGATTCACCACCTGGTTATCAGAAGGGGGAAAGGAGAAGATTAGTTGTGTATCATCAGTGTAGCAATGATAGGAGAGGCCATGTGAGGATATGACAGAGCCAAGTGACTTGGTGTATAGCGAGAATAGGAGAGGGCCTAGAACTGAGCCCTGGGGGACACCAGTGGTGAGAGCACGTGGTGCGGAGACAGCTTCTCGCCACGCCACTTGGTAGGAGCGACCGGTCAGGTAGGACGCAATCCAAGAGTGAGCCGCGCCGGAGATGCCCAGCTCGGAGAGGGTGGAGAGGAGGATCTGATGGTTCACAGTATCAAAGGCAGCAGACAGGTCTAGAAGGATAAGAGCAGAGGGAGAGAGAGTTAGCTTTAGCAGTGCGGAGAGCCTCCGTGACACAGAGAAGAGCAGTCTCAGTTGAATGACCAGTCTTGAAACCTGACTGGTTTGGATCAAGAAGGTCATTCTGAGAGAGATAGCAAGAGAGTTGGCTAGAGACGGCACGCTCAATAGTTTTGGAGAGAAAAGAAAGAAGGGATACTGGTCTGTAGTTGTTGACATCAGAGGGATCGAGTGTTGGTTTTTTGAGAAGGGGTGCAACTCTCGCTCTCTTGAAGACGGAAGGGACATAGCCAGCGGTCAAGGATGAGTTGATCAGCGAGGTGAGGTAGGGGAGAAGGCCACCGGAGATGGTCTGGAGAAGAGAGGAGGGGATAGGGTCAAGCGGGCAGGTTGTTGGGCGGCCTGCCGTCACAAGTCGCATGATTTTATCTGGAGAGAGAGGGAGAAAGAAGTCAAAGCATAGGGTAGGGCAGTGTGAGCAGGACCAGCAGTGTCATTTGGCTTAACAAACGAGGATCGGATGTCGTAAACCTTTTTTTCAAAGTGGTTGACGAAGTCATCCACAGAGAGGGAGGGGGGAGGAGGGATTCAGCAGGGAGGAGAATGTGGCAAAGAGCTTCCCTAGGGTTAGAGGCAGATGCTTGGAATTTAGAGTGGTAGAAAGTGGCCTTAGCAGCAGAAACATATGAAGAAAATGTAGAGAGGAGGGAGTGAAAAGATGCCAGGTCCGCAGGGAGTCTAGTTTTCTTCCATTTCCGCTCAGCTGCCCGGAGCTCTGTTCTGTGAGCTCGCAATGAGTCATCAAGCCACGGAGCTGGAGGGGGAGGACCGAGCCGGCCGGGAGGATAGGGGACATAGAGAGTCAAAGGATGCAGAAAGGGAGGAGAGGAGGGTTGAGGAGGCAGAATCAGGAGATTGGAGGGAGAAGGATTGAGCAGAGGGAAGAGATGATAGGATGGAAGAGGAGAGAGTAAGGGAGAGAGAGAGCGAAGGTTGCGACGGCGCATTACCATCTGTGTAGGGGCAGAGAGAGTAGTGTTGGAGGAGAGCGAGAGAGAGAAGGATACAAAGTAGTGGTCGGAGACATGGAGGAGAGTTGCAGTGAGATTAGTAGAAGAACAGCATCTAGTAAAGATGAGGTCAAGCGTATTGCCTGCCTTGTGAGTAGGGGGGGACGGTGAGAGGGTGAGGTCAAAAGAGGAGAGGAGTGGAAAGAAGGAGGCAGAGAGAAATGAGTCAAATGTAGACGTAGGGAGGTTGAAATCCCCCAGAACTGTGAGGGGTGAGCCATCCTCAGGAAAGGAGCTTATCAAGGCGTCAAGCTCATTGATGAACTCTCCAAGGGAACCTGGAGGGCGATAGATGACAAGGATATTAAGCTTAAATGGGCTAATGACTGTGACAGCATGGAATTCAAATGAGGAGATAGACAGATGGGTTAGGGGAAAAATTGAGAATGTCCACTTGGGAGATATGAGGATTCCTGTGCCACCACCACGCTGACCAGATGCTCTCGGGGTATGCGAGAACACATGGTCAGACGAGGAGAGAGCAGTAGGAGTAGCAGTGTTTTCAGTGGTAATCCATGTTTCCGTCAGCGCCAAGAAGTCTGAAATGACCATGGTGTGCTGTGGGATGTTCTCTCACAGTCCTCTGAATGACCATGGTGTGCTGTGGGATGTTCTCTCACAGTCCTCTGAATGACCATGGTGTGCTGTGGGATGTTCTCTCACAGTCCTCTGAATGACCATGGTGTGCTGTGGGATGTTCTCTCACAGTCCTCTGAATGCCGCTAGCTGCACCCAGGGGATTTTGCTGTATGTGACAGTACTTGTCTCACCTAAATTATCTCAGTGCTGAAATAGCTACGGAAAACGTAGCATCTTGCCTCTTGTCATGTTTGTAATTAAAATAAAATGTTGCAGTTATACAGTAGAAAACAGAACAGGAAAACAAGTAAATAAAAATAAGAAAACAAATATCCACAATCATTAGTCTGTCAGGTCGTGTTGTAGGTGTGGTGTAGGAATCAAACGCAGGAAGCAGACCGAATTCCAAAAAGCTGTATTCCTGCCTAAACACAGGCAACAGGACGAAATAAGCCTGACAGCAAAATACGCACGAAGGCGAAAAGACAATGCGCACAAACAGGTGCGTCAGGATGAAATAAGTGCACACACAAGTGCAACGAACGCTCCAGCAAACAGTGGAGAAAATAACGCTCAACCGAGCAATACACAGACTGACGGTAACAATCACACACAACACAAGACAAACACAACGAGAAACTTATAGGACACTAATTACTACAAAACAGAAACAGGTGTAGAAACAAACAGACAAAAGCAAACGAACATGAAACATCAATCGGTGGCAGCTAGAATTCCGGAGACGACGAACGCCGAAGCCTGCCCGAACAAGGGAGAGAGGCAGCCTCGGCCGAAACCGTGACAGTGTCATTTAGAGGTATTGGTCTCTACAAAACAATTCCAGTATTAACAAGAGAGTCATAATTGGACAAAGTATCTTAATTACTCACCTTGGATTCAGTCTATGCTAATCAGCATAGATCATGTGTTTTTTCTGTGTATTTTATCAGAGTGGTGATGAACCTGGCATATTAATGAACAAACAGTGTGCTACTACTATCTTACTAAGTTACAAACTGTCCATCGGCCGAGGACAAAAACTTTCTTGTGTCATGCCAAAAACGATGACATTTGTGTTGGTTTTGTTTCATTCTTAGTTGGTGTGTGTGCACGTGTGTGTGTTTGTGTTTGCGTCTGTTTGCTAATGATGTCAAACGCTAACATCTGCATGTATTACAGCTGCAGTTTTTGGTGGAGGATTTTCCTTCTTCAATCTGCCTGCCAAGAGATGCATAGAGAGAACAATCAGAGAGATAGAGAAAGAGAGGGATCATGGAAGAGATTGGGGATGAAATATTGAGATGGGGAAGATACAGAGAGAGAGAGAGAGAGAGAGAGAGAGAGAGAGAGAGAGAGAGAGAGAGAGAGAGAGAGAGAGAGAGAGAGAGAGAGAGAGAGAGAGAGAGAGAGAGAGAGAGAGAACGTAAAGAAAAAGGTGAGAGCAGAAGGTGTAAACCGCAGACAGCCACATTACATCTTGTCCAACCACAGACAACAAAGAAAAGGAAGGACATTCTGTTCACGGAGGTCAGGAAAAGTGTCAACTTTTAATTCCATTTGCAAAGAGCATTGTCTGAAGCCAGAGTCGACAACCTGAATGTCAGAACACCTAGAGTCAGCGTAGGAGGTGGAGGAAGAGGAGGAGGTGGAGGAAGAGGAGGAAGAGGAGAAGGAACGAGAGACATTTCAACCGCTTTAGAGGGGAATAATTGTGGTGACTGCTGGCGGTATGGCCAGGCCACACTAATGCTGTACACTAGGGAGAAGAGGAGTCTGGGTAATAATAATAATAATAATAATAATAATAATAATATGCCATTTAGCAGACGCTTTTACCAAAGCGACTTACAGTCATGCGTGCATACATTTTTGTGTATTGGTGGTCCCGGGGATCGAATCCACTACCTTGGCGTTACAAGCGCCGTGCTCTACCAGCTGAGCTACAGAGGTAGCTCAGGCCCCTGCTTGCTCAGGCCCCTGCTTGCCAGTCCCCCGATATGTTCTATTCTGGGCTGATTGGACCATAGAAGAGGTGGAGGGTGAGCGTTGCATTGTGTGTGTGTGTGTGTGTGTGTGTGTGTGTGTGTGTGTGTGTGTGTGTGTGTGTGTGTGTGTGTGTGTGTGGGAGGGAGGGAGGGAGATCAGGTTGCAAAGCTAGGGTCTCTCTATGGCCCTATAGCCAGGCCACATTGTTCAGCCTTGGTTAATTTAAAGCACATCTGTTTCCCTGGCTGTCTCTCAGTCTCTCACCAGCAGCACTCACACTTCCCTAACCCATTCCCCTAAAAACCACAAGACTCTCATCATTTCTATAATTCTCTCTGTCTCTCCATCTCTCTCTCTCCCATCTCTCTCTCTCTCTCTCTCTCTCTCTCTCTCTCTCTCTCTCTCTCTCTCTCTCTCTCTCTCTCTCTCTCTCTCTCTCTCTCTCTCTCTCTCTCTCTCTCTCTCTAACACACACATGCACATACACACCAGAGGAGGCTGCTGAGGGGAGGACGGCTCATAATAATGGCTGGAACAGAGCAAATGGAAGGGCATCAATAATGTGTTTGATGTATTTGATACCATTCCCCTGGTTCTGTTCCAGCCATTACCACTAGCCCGTCTTCCCCAATTAAAGTGTCACCAACCTCCTGTGACACACACACATTTTCCATCTCTTTCAAAGTATTCCAGCTGTCTCCCTGTCCATGTATGTTGCACCTGTTTTCCCTTGTGCCCTATGTCCCATGGTTGGTATACTTGCTGTGATCTCACCCTATCAGACCTGGGATAATTTTCTCAGATCTCAGAAAGTGACTACTTTTCAAAACTTTTTGAATACCAATCTCGGAAAGGAGCTATTCTTTTAACAATTTGAATACAGATCTGAGAAAGCAACTGCTTTAAAAAAATATTTGAATACAGATCTCAAGAAGTGACTACTTTTCAGAAACTGTTGGATTGGCTGCCGTCAACTAATAGCAGGGCTGTATCTGGAACTGCATGTTGAAGATAGAAATATAATGAATAGAGAACACACAATCTCCTATACCTTTCCAATCTATCTGACAGTCATATTTGATCTACATAATACATTTCTATCTGAACATTCTGTACATATCCATTCTCCTGAATGTCCATTGCCTCATGTGTACATAATCAAGTCAAACCAATTAACCAATGAAATGTTGTACAGATACGTATCAATAAGTTGTGATGCTCAACTACTGTATGACTCTTTCAACATGCCACTGAAAAGGTTGAAAGCTGTAATTAATTTTATGATATCTGAAAATACTGCAGAGTAATTCAAAGTCATTTGCAAACATTGCAAACAGCAAGTTGGATGCTTAGCAAAATCAACTTTAACCTCTTTGTCCATCTGAGGGCAAGTGTTTTTTTTTCCAAACACACACTATACCATCTTTAAAGGGATAGTTTACTCAGAATAGAAACTAACATGATTTTCCACCTACCTTGGCTGTATTTGATTCAAGAAGGCAGTTTTGGGATATTTAGTTTCCTTTGGACACTTAATAGACATCTTTTGTTACTGTTAGCATTCTCAGTAACACTTAACATTAAACTGTTCTTGTGCCTGTGTAATACAACTGTAATATCTTTTGGAGCAACATTTTATCAGCATGTTGTTACATAATACTTTGGTAATGAACTGTATTTGCATAATGAGCATTTTTATGAGTACTGCACACAAGAGAAATAGTGACTGTTCCGTATTCCACTTCTGTAATAATATGCAATTATAAAGACATTTCCAAAGTACAATGTAACAACAATGTTGCTATTGTAATTATCACAAAGTTACTACACAACTTAATGTAAAGTGTTATTGTATTACCTTATGTCTCAATCATTATGAACATATATCTGTTAGCCATTTTGAAGCTGCAGAAGTTGTCTACTCTAATGCTGAGGTGATTCCATGTCCCTCAGGTATTTTATTCTAGGCTATAGGGTATATTAAGATTAATATCAAAGAGCCCTCCAAACTATGTGCTAATGATCATATATTTAGACTAACTCAACTAACTGTCATTGTTTTTGGTTCTTCATCAAATATTTGGAAGAAATCAAATAAATATTGTTTTCTTTTCAAATAACTTGCATATATTCAAATAACTTCAAATATTATTTGTTTTTCTGAGAGGTATTGAAATAACTTCAAATATTCTTTGTTTTTCTGAGAGATATTCAAAATGCTTTCGAATATTCTTTATTTTTCTGAGAGGTATTCAAAATACTTTCAAATATGATTGGATTTTTCTGACACATTCAAAATACTTTAAAATAGTATTTGTTTTTCTGAGAGGTATTTAAAATACTTTCAAATATTATTTGTTTTGCTGAGAGGTATTCAAAATACTTTAAAATATTATTTGGTTTCTCTGAGTGGTATTCAAAATACTTTAAAATATTATTTGGTTTTCCTGATACCTTTATTTGAATATCAAAGAAAGTAGTTGCCTTTTAAAACTAAATGCATGCTCTTCAACCGAACGCTGCTTGCACCCGCCCACCCGACTAGAATCACTACTCTCGGCGGGTCTGACCTAGAGTATGTGGACAACTACAAATACCTAGGTATCTGGTTAGACTATAATTTCTCCTTCCAGACTCACATTAAGCATCTCCAATCAAAAGTTGTATCTAGAATCGGCTTCCTATTTCGCAACAAAGTCTCCTTCACTCATGCTGCCAAACATGCCCTCGTAAAACTGACTATCTTACCAATACTTCGGCGATGTCATTTACAAAATAGACTCCAACACTCTACTCAGCAAATTGGATGTAGTCTATCACAGTGCCATCCGTTTTGTCACCAAAGCCCTGTATACTACCCACCATTGTGACCTGTACTCTCTTGTTGGCTGGCCCTCACTACATATTCGTCGCCAAACCCACTGGCTCCAGGTCATCTTTCCCCCTTCTGATAACCAGGTGGCGAATCGTATCTCTGCATGTCTGGCAGACATATCAGTATGGATGACGGATCACCACCTCAAGCTGAACCTTGGCAAGACGGAGCTGCTCTTCTTCCCGGGGAAGGACTGCCTGTTCCATGATCTCGCCATCACGGTTGACAACTCCGTTGTGTCCTCCTCCCAGAGTGCGAAGAGCCTTGGCGTGACCCTGGACAACACCCTGTCGTTCTCCGCTAACATCAAGGCGGTGACCCGATCCTGTAGGTTCATGCTCTACAACATTCGGAGAGTACGACCCTGCCTTACACAGGAAGCGGCACAGGTCCTAATCCAGGCACTTGTCATCTCCCCGTCTGGATTACTGCAACTCGCTGTTGGCTGGGCTCCCTGCCTGTGCCATTAAACCCCTACAACTAATCCAGAATGCCGCAGCCCGTCTGGTGTTCAACCTTCCCAAGTTCTCTCACGTCACCCCGCTCCTCCGCACACTCCACTGGCTTCCAGTTGAAGCTCGCATCTGCTACAAGACCATGGTGCTTGCCTACGGAGCTGTGAGGGGAACGGCACCTCCGTACCTTCAGGCTCTGATCAGTCCCTACACCCAAACGAGGGCATTGCGTTCATCCACCTCTGGCCTGCTGGCTCCCCTACCTCTGCGGAAGCATAGTTCCCGCTCAGCCCAGTCAAAACTGTTCGCTGCTCTGGCACCCCAATGGTGGAACAAGCTCCCTCACGACGCCAGGACAGCGGAGTCACTCACCACCTTCCGGAGACACTTGAAACCCCACCTCTTTAAGGAATACCTGGGATAGGATAAAGTCATCCTTCTAACCCCCCTTACCCCAACCTTTTTTTTTTTTTTTTTAATTTAAAAAAATTGTAAAGTGGTTGTCCCACTGGCTATAAGGTGAATGCACCTATTTGTAAGTCGCTCTGGATAAGAGTGTCTGCTAAATGACGTAAATGTAAATGTAAATCTATAAATCACTACTAGGCAAATCCCCGTCTTATCTTAGCTCACTGGTCATCCCCAAAGCCAACACCTCCTTTGGCCGCCATTCCTTCCAGTTCTCTGCTGCCAATGACTGGAACGAACTGCAAAAATCTCTGAAGCTGGAGGTTCTTATCTCCCTCACTAACTTTAAGCGTCAGTTGTCAGAGCAGCTTACCGATCACTGCACCTGTACACAGCAATTCTGAAATTAGCCCACCCAACTACCTCATTCCCATATTCTTATTTATTTTGCTAATGTGCACCCCAGTATCTCTATTTGCACATACTTTTTTTGCACATCTATCATTTCAGTATTAATACGAAATTGTAACTATTTTGCACTATGGCCTATTTATTGCCTTACCTCCATAACTTACTACATTCGCACACACTGTATATATATTTTCTGTTGTATTTTTGACTTTATGTTTTGTTTACCCCATATGTAATTCTGTGTTGTTGCTTTTAATCGCACTGCTTTGCTTTATGTTGGCCAGGTCGCAGTTGTAAATGAGAACTTATTCTCAACTGGCTTAACTGTTTAAATAAAGGTGAAATAAAAAATAAATAAAATAAAAACTCTATATAAACTATATTACTGTATATAAATTACATGTATATTATATCAACTATATTCTCTATGTAAAGTAGCCTAACAGTTAGAGAGGCGAGCCAGCGACTGGAGGGTTGACAGGTTGGATAATGGGTCAGTCTGGAAAAATCTGTCCAGAAGTGAGCTGGCAACCGGAGGGTTGCTGGTATCATATCGTAGATGTCATTGCCTGCCATTGTGCCCTGCAAGGCACTTAACACTCCACAACAACAGCCCAGTGTGGCAGCCCCCCGCACCTCTCCAAAAAAAAACAGTGTATGTGTGACTTTTGGATGTGTTGGATTAAAAGTGGAAGTAAACTTTCGATTGGACCTTATGTACAATTGACCAATAAAGTGACCTTAATCTTAAACTATATTACATTTACATTTACATTTTTGTCATTTAGCAGACACTCTTATCCAGAGCGACTTACAGTTAGTGAGTGCATACATTTTTATTTTTCATACTGGCCCCCCTTGGGAATCGAACCCACAACCCTATTACAGTTGGTATTTTCAAATAAACTACAAAATATAACTATATTCTGCCCAGGGCTGCACCCTATAGTAACCCGTATAGCCCTAATCATGGCTAATCCATAGTTGGGCCTGCATCCTGGACTTTGTCTCTCCATGGGTTTAGGTAAGCATGCAGCGCATCGATGTACCTCTCGCTCTCTCTCCTCTCCTTCTCACTGACTTTCTCTCTCCTCTCCTTCTCACTGACTTTCTCTCTCTCTCTCTCTCTCTCTCTCTCTCTCTCTCCATCCCTTGCGCTGATAATGCATGGGCTGGCCGGCGAGAGACGAGAGATAGAGCAACCATCCCAGCTGCACCGACCGCAGCACCAGCACTCATAACTAAAACAAACCACAGACAGACAGTACCGTTCACCTGCTGACATCTAGGGCTGCATGGGCCAATCCCTAACCAGATTCGCTGGGGTGCCCGCCTGACCTGCGTAGGTAGGATACCACAAATTGGAGCAGTGTCTGTGTTTGTGTTTTGTTTTTCCCCACATAGCACATTCCATAATGCCAGTAATTGTTCAGCTCAGAGGTGCTGTAACCCCCATTACTGATGCTGTTATAGCAGTGATTTAGCTGTGAGTAGGGTTTTGGGATGGGTAATTGGATAGGTAATACCATCACATTAAGTCCATGAAATGGAACAGGTAGGAGGTTGCTGTTGCTGGGATTACTGTTCTGGCCCATGTAATATATACTTTAGATAGACTACATTGGTTGGGAGTACTGTTCTGGCCCATGTAATATATGTGCATTCAGAAAAATATTCAGACCCGTTGACTTTTTCCACATTTTGTTATGTTGCAGCCTTATTCTAAAATGGATTAAAATATTTGTTTTCCTCATCAATCTACACATAATGACTAAGCGAAAAAAGTATTTCAGACGTTTTTGCAAATGTATTCAAAATAAAAAACAGAAACACCTTATTTACATAAGTATTCAGACCCTTTGCTGTGAGACTCGAAATTGAGCTCAGGTGCATCCTGTTTCCATTGATTATCCTTGAGATGTTCCTACAACTTGATTGGTGTCCACCTGTGGTAAATTGAATTGATTGGACATGATTTGGAAAGGCACACACCTGTCTATATAAGGTCCCACAGTTGACACTACATGTCAGAGCAAAAACCAAGCCATAGAGCTCTGAGACAGGATTGTGTCGAGGCACAGATCTGGGGAAGGATTTCAAAAAATGTCTGCAGCATTGAAGGTCCCGAAGAACACAGTGGCCTCCATCATTCTTAAATGGAAGAAGTTTGGAACCAACATGACTCTTCCTAGAGCTGGCCAAACTGAGCAATCGGGGGAGAAGGGCCTTGGTCAGGGAGGTGACCAAGAACCCGATGGTCACTCTGACAGAGCTTCAGAGTTCCTCTGTGGAGATGGGAGAACCTTCCAGAAGGACAACCATCTCTGCAGCACTCCACCAATCAGGCCTTTATGGTAGAGTGGCCAGACGGAAGCCACTCCCCAGTAAAAGGCACATAACAGCCTGCTTTGAGTTTGCCATAAGGCACCTACAGGTGCCATGAGAAACAAGATTCTCTGGTCTGATGAAACCAAGATTGAACCTTTTGGCCTGAATACCAAGCATCACATCTGGGGGAAACCTGGCACCATCCCTACTGTGAAACATGGTGGTGGCAGCATCATGCTGTGGGGATGTTTTTCAGCAGCAGGGACTGGGAGACTAGTCATGATCGAGGGAAAGATGAACGGCGCAAAGTACAGAGAGATCCTTGATGAAAACCTGCTCCAGAGCGCTCAGGACCTCAGACTGGGGTGAAGGATCACCTTCCAAAAGGACAATGACACTAAGCACACAGCCAAGATAACACATGAGTGGCTTCGGGACATGTCTCTGAATGTCCTTGAATGGCCCAGCCAGAGCCCGGCTGAACCCGATCGAACATCTCTGGAGAGACCTGAAAATAGCTGTGCAGCGACGCTCCCCATCCAACCTGACATACAGTGGCTTGCGAAAGTATTCACCCACTTGGGATTGTTCCTATTTTGTTGCCTGACAACCTGGAATTAAAATGGATTTTTTTGGGGGTTTGTATTGTTTGATATACACAACATGCCTACCACTTATACATGTTTTCTTGTGAAACAAACAAGAAATAAGACAAAAAAACAGACAACTTGAACATGCATCACTATTCACCCCCCCCAAAGTCAATTCTTTGTAGAGCCACCTTTTGCAGCAATTACAGCTGCAAGTCTCTTCGGCTATGTCTCTATAAGCTTGGCACATCTAGCCACTGGGATTTTTGCCCAATCTTCAAGGCAAAACTGCTCCAGCTTCTTCAATTTGGATGAGTTCCGCTGGTGTAGAGCAATCTTTAAGTCATACCACAGATTCTCAATTGGATTGAGGTCAGGGCTTTGACTAGGCCATTCCAAGATATTTAAATGTTTCCCCTTAAACAACTCAAGTGTTTCTTTAGCAGTTTGCTTAGGGTCATTGTCCTGCTGGAAGGTGAACCTCCGTCCCAATCTCAAATCTCTGGAAGACTGAAACAGGTTTCCCTCAATAATTTCCCTGTATTTAGCGCCATCCATCATTTCTTCAATTCTGACCAGTTTCCCAGTCCCTGGTGATGAAAAACATCCCCACAGCATGATGCTGCCACCACCATGCTTCACTGTGGGGATGGTGTTCTCGGGGTGAAGAGATGTGTTGGGTTTGCGCCAGACATAGCGTTTTCCTTGATGGCCAAAAAGCTGAATTTTAGTCTCATCTGACCAGAATACCTTCTTCCATATGTTTGGGGAGTCTGCCACATGCCTTTTGGCAAATTCCAAACGTTTTTTTTTTTTTGCAATGGCTTTTTTCTGGCCACTCTTCCGTAAAGCCCAGCTCTGTGGAGTGTACGGCTTAAAGTGGTCCTATGGACAAATACTCCAATCTCCGCTGTGGAGCTTTGCAGCTCCTTCAGGGTTATCTTTGGTCTCCTTGTTGCCACTCTGATAAATGCCCTTGCCTGGTCTGTGAGTTTTGGTGGGCGGCCCACTCTTGGCAGGTTTGTTGTGGTGCCATATTCTTTCAATTTTTTAATAATGGATTTAATGTTGTTCCGTGGTATGTTTAAAGTTTCGGATATTTTTTAATAACCCAACCCTGATCTGTACTTCTCCACAACTTTGTCCCTGACCTGTTTGGAGAGCTCCTTGGTCTTCATGGTGCCGCTTGGTTGGTGGTGCCCCTTGCTTAGTGGTGATGCAGACTCTGGGGCCTTTCATAACAGGTGTATATATACTGAGATCATGTGATACTTAGATTGCACACAGGTGGACTTTATTTAAGTAATTATGTGACTTCTGAAACACGCACCACTTTTCCGTTATTTATTTTGTCTAATTTTTTGAAACCAGTTATTTTTTAATTTCACTTCACCAATTTAGACTATTTTATGTAAGTCCATTACATGGAATCCACATTAAAATCATTTTAAATTACAGGTTGTAATGCAACAAAATAGGAAAAATGCGAAGGGGGATGAATACTTTTGCTAGGCACTGTAGCTTGAGAGGATCAGCAGAGAAGAATGGGAGAAACTCCCCAAATCCCGGTGTGCCAAGCTTGTAGAAGACTCAAGGCTGTAATGGCTGCCAAAGTTGCTTCAACAAAGTACTGAGTAAAGAGTATGAATACCTATTTAAATGTCATATTTCAGTTTTTTATTTGTAATTAATTTGTAAAAAAAAAAAAAAAAAAAAAAACTGTTTTGGCTTTTCATTATGGGGTATTGTGTGTAGATTGATGGGGGGAACAATTTGATCCATTTTAGAATAAGGCTGTAACGTAACAGAATGTGGAAAAAGTCACTGTACTTTAGATAGGCTACATTGGTTGGGATTACGTTCTTGGCCCATGTAATATATACTTTAGATAGGCTACATTGGTTGGGATTACCTTTTTTGCCCATGTATATGCACTGTACGCCTACATCATATGCATGTTCAGATTCCTAAGCAGTAGTGTGGATACAGTATAGTGAATGGGAACTGACCTACCCTGACCTGCCCTGCCCAGACCTGCCCTGCCTTGAGCTACCCTACCCTACCCTGACCTAACTTACCCTGCCCTACCCTGCCCTGACCTACGCTACCCTACCCTACCCTGCCCTGCCCTGCCCTGCCTTGAGCTACTCTACGCTACCCTACCCTTCCCTGCCCTACCCTACCTTGAGCTACCCTACCCTACCCTGACCTAACTTAACCTGGCCTACCCTTCCCTTCCCTACCCTACCATGCCCTGCCCTGACCTACCCTACCCTACCCTGACCTGACCTGCCCTACCCTACCCTACATTACCCTACCCTACCCTACCCTACCCTGTCCTGACCTACCCTACCCTACCCTAACCTAACCTGCCCTGCCCTGCCCTGCCCTGCCCTGCCTTGAGCTACCCTACGCTACCCTACCCTGACCTGCCCTGCCCTGCCCTACCCTGCCTTGAGCTACCCTACGCTACCCTACCCTACCCTGACCTAACTTACCATGCCCTACCCTGCCCTGCCCTGCTCTGACCTACCCTGCCCTGCCCTACCCTACCCTACCCTGCTCTGCTCTGCTCTGCTCTGCTCTGCCCTGCCCTGCCCTGCCCTGCCCTGCCCTGCCCTGCCCTGCCCTACCCTGCCACACCCTGCCCTGCCCTGCCCTGCCCTAACTTACCCTGCCCTACCCTACCCTGCCCTGACCTACACTACCCTGCCCTTACCTACCCTACCCTACCCTGTCCTACCCTGCCCAAACTTACCCTGCCATACACTGCCCTAACTTACCCTGCCCTACCCTGCCCTGCCCCTACCCTACCCTGCCCTGATCTACCCTACCATGCCCTTTCCAACCCTGCCCTACCCTGCCCTAACTTACCCTGCCCTACCCTGACCTGCCCTGACCTACCCTGCCCTACCCTGCTTGGCTTAAGACTGTTATGGAGATCCCTCCGCTTTCATTTGTCAATCATGTTATCATCCTGTAAAGTTGCAGCGTGGTGAGTCTTGATCTGTCATGCGTGACACAGCACAGCACAGTATTGTCTTCATCATAATACGCCCCAATTCGCTCCTGAATGACAGCAAACTGTATTTGAACTGACTGACTCAGGAACATCTTGAGTTTATTTCCTCCAAACAGGGGACCGACCGGCGAGTCACACAATGTTTGTTTTCCTATTCTAGAGCATTGTTTTGTGCTCTGTGTTATTTTTGTCTTTCATTCACATTAATAAATAATGGTGACTCCATCATTTAAACGAGCAGTGCTGAGCCTGATGCTGAGCCTGGTGCCTGAGCCTGGTGCCTGAGCCTCATGCCTGATCCTGGTGCCTGAGCCTGGTGCATGAGCCTGGTGCCTGAGACTGGTGCATGAGCCTGGTGCCTGAGATTGGTGCTGAGCCTGGTGCATGAGCTTGGTGCTTAGCCTGGTGCATGAGCTTGGTGCTGAGCCTGGTGCCTGAGCCTGGTGCCTGAGCCTGGTGCATGAGCCTGGTGCCTGAGCCTCGTGCCTGAGCTTGGTGCTGAGCCTGGTGCATGAGCTTGGTGCTGAGCCTGGTGCATGAGCTTGGTGCTGAGCCTGGTGCCTGAGCCTGGTGCCTGAGCCTAGTGCCTGAGACTGGTGCCTGAGCTTGGTGCAGAGCCTGGGGTTAGGACTCTCCGCGACAGTGCTGCTACTAGCCTTGTTTGGGGGGGCTATTAATCAACCCGCCGTTTCTCTACAGAGAAATCAAATCATTCACGCGAGAAATCAAGTCAATAACTATGTGGAAAACTGGGCTGAAGGGAGTTGTAGTTTTCGCTAAGCAAATATTCAACCTAGTTCAGCGCAGAAACGTGGTACTGCTGCTTCCAGGTCCGACAGAGATGGATACACTTTTATGCCTGCTACATTAGGTTGGATACAGACATACCACATAGACACACAGACAGCATGAGAGAGAAATGTACACAACACAAGGAAGAGAGAGATGGATAGAGACAGATCGTGAAAGTATACCTTATCTATACTGAACAAAAATATAAACGCAACATGTCAAGTGTTGGTCCCATGTTTCATTAGCTGAGTAAAAGATCCCCAACATTTTACACACACACAAAAAGCTTATTTATCTCAGATTTCCGGCACAAATTTGTTTACATCCCTGTTACTGAGCATTTCTCCTTTGCCAAGATAATCCATCCACCTGAAAGGTGTGGCATATCAAGAAGCTGTTTAAACAGCATGATCATTGCACAGGTGCAACTTGTGCTGGGGACAATAAAAGGCCACTCTAAAATGTGCAGTTTTGTCACACAACACAATGCCACAGATGTCTCAAGTCTTAAGGGATTGTGCAATTGGCATGCTGGCTGCAGGAATGTCCAACAGAGCTGTTGCCAGAGAATTGAATGTTAATTTCCCTACCATAAGCCGCCTCCATTTGATAGTACGTTATACCGGCCTCACAACCGCAGGCCACGTGTAACCACACCAGCCCAGGACCTCCACATTCACCTGAGGAATCGTCTGGGGGTGGGTGTGATGAGGAATATTTCTGTCTGTAATAAAGCCCTTTTGTGGGCAAAAACTCATTCTGATTGACTGTGCCTGGCTCCCAAGTGGGTGGACCTATGCCCTCCCAGGCCCACCCATGGCTGTGCCCTTGCCCAGTCATGTAAAATCCATAAATTACGGCCTAATGAATGTATTTCAATTGACTGATTTCCATGAACTGTAACTCAGTAAGATTTTTGAAATTGTTGCTTATTGCATTTATATTTTTGTTCAGTATACTTTGAAGAACTAGTAAAATGATTTTGTCAGACAGCTCTGCAGCTACTCTAGCTAAATAGGATGACTAAAGACAGAACAGTATGGGGAGTACAGAGATAACGTTAGATGGTCTGGCTGGCTGACTGCTACTGCCTGAGCGGAGATGAGATGATGACTTTAAGGAATTAAAAATAATAAAGTCATCAAATAAAATTAAGTAATATACACAACAAAAGTAGATTTAATTTCTTAATGGTACGGGACACCCAATTGCACACACATATTTTTTTTAATACTACATAAATTACAGGCTTGCCTACTCTGCTGACACTGACAAACAGATTGGTAAAAACATTGTTGTCTGATCCATATAATTGGCCTACAAAAAGGGGAGACACAAATACAATGTCCAACTAACCTGGAGGAGGAAATTATTGTCCAAAAACAAACAAAAGTGTCACTGACCCAATGATAAAGACAGTGAAAATGCACACTCACCGGGGATATGGCCGATGTTCTCCGCTAGTGCCAATAAGATAAGCTACTGTTTGCTCAATTAAGTTAAAAATTGTATAATTAAATGACAGATTGGATTATTTTCATTGTCATCTCTTTACAGCAATAGCCATTTGCTTTCCAAGCTGTTTTTCCGCAATTGTATTTTTAAATATTGTGGTATGCCTGGCTGGGTCTCTCTGCTTTTCACTGACAATCGCAACTCAACAATCATCTATTTGATATTTGCAGTATGCTGCCCACATTCCGGGCCCTTCCGACTGTAGGCTATGCAATTTAAAAGAATATATATTTTTTTAAGCTAATGATCCTCTGTGGCCAAATCACAATTTCTGGTGTAGTAGCCTATTTTGAATGGTTTTGATTTATGTCTGTATAGACAGGAGTAAGCTAAATAGTGTATATAATTTTGGCAATGTAATTCAATTTACTTTAGGGAAAGCTTATCTTCCCCTAGCCTTATGGGCACGCTGCCTATACCTTTTAATGAGGAAGAAACACAACCAGTCATGATGTTTTCATCTGATTGTTAATCACTTAACAAAGGCGCTCATGTAGGCTACCTGCTCACATTCGTTCACTCACAAAATAATTTCAGCATCCAAACCCCAACAGTGCACTGTGATTTGATGAATTCTGCTATTGTCATTAGGCCTACACTTGTAGCTTGAATTGATGCATCCACTGTTGTCCACGCGCGCCTCGGTCTCGTCCACTCATCTCTGTCTTGTACGCAAGCTTCTGGGCCACTCATCTCCAACTAGACAAAATATACGTGTTCTCCTCAAACCACAACGCAATTTGGAGCATATACCACCAGTGGTGTGTATTCATGGATGCTAAAGGAAGCCAGGCTTCCCCAAAAAATATTTTGTGTCTCTGTGTTTCATAATTTTCCTTCAATTCGCAAGAGGCTGAATGTATCTCACAGGAGAATGCATCCGAGCTCTGTCTCTCTACCTGTAGGTCATCTATCTGATGCTGTCTGGTCCAAACGAGTACGATATTGTTGCCGCTATAGCATTGAAGGCAAGGGAAGCCAGCGAGCATCTGGCCTCCCTTGACAAAAAAAACAAAAACATTTTCCAATCAGCGTTGAGCTAAACTGAGCGATCTCAACTGTGAATGGTCCTGGCGCACCAAAAAAAAGTGTCAAGGGAAGCCAGCTTGGATTTGGCATCACTCCTATCAAATCCCATTGAGAGCATATGTCATTGACAGAAACATTTTAATTGTTGCATCTCATTGTGTCGTTGTTCTCCGGTGGCTAGCTAGCCAAGTAGCTAAAATTGGCCCTTCCCTAAATTAGCCATGGACGAAGATAGGGATTTGGAGTTGTGGTTTTACTTAATTATCCGTACTGGCCAATGATTATAAAGGCGATTCTGATCCAACCATTAATTCATACATTGTTGTGCCCCTGGCCTGAGAGGATGGAAGTTCAATATGTAGCTAGATGTAGAAGGCTAATGTTAACTAGCTGACCTTGCCCATGAAAGTAAGTTAGGCTAGCGAGCAAGCATTTTAGCCAGGTAGCCTAGCACAACAAAAACTAAAAGTGTGTACTGTATGACAGAGTCAAAGACTGTTTAGGAAACATGAAAGAGGAGGATGGCATTGCTGGTGTTTATCTACAAGTAGGGTGAGTCAACATGTTCATCTACTTGCACGAACACACACACACACGCACACTCACACGCACACACGCACACACACAGAAATCAGTACAATGGACAGCCACATCATATTTAGCTTACGTTGATTGGACTAAATTGTTTCTGGTATCTTTTAGTTGTCACTGTATTAGACTAAGCAGAGGTGATTTGATGGTGTTGAAATGTTGAAGTTGAAATGGTGCTGGAATAGTGGAGGCATCTCCTGTTTTCTTTGCAACTTGCAGTAACTCTCTGTTGTTCAACTCAAATCAAATTGTATTTACCACATGTGCAGAATACAACAGGTGTAGACCTTACAGTGAAATGCTTACTTACAAGCCCTTAACCAACAATGCAGTTTTAAGAAAAAAAGTGTTAAGTAAAAAATAGATAAGTAAAAAAAAAAAAAAGACAAATAATTAAAGAGCAGCAGTAAAATAAAATAACAGTAGGGAGGCTATATATATGGCGGTACCGGTACAATCTGCATCTCACACTGAAACACTCCCAACAGTAGGAGAGACTATCTGCATCTCACACTGAAACACTCCCAACAGTAGGAGAGACTATCTGCATCTCACACTGAAACACTCACAACAGTAGGAGAGACTATCTGCATCTCACACTGAAACACTCCCAACAGTAGGATAAACTATATGTGCACTACCTTTGACCAGGGCCCATCACAATAAGGGAATAGGGTGCTTTTTTGGACACATACTCTAAAAGGCTCTGCCAGGGAACATCACCCAGCCTCCCGCTGATCTTAAAAATCTAAATTTTGTTTTTGGCTGAAACACTTCTTGGAACAGCCCAACTTTTGAAAGCCCAGGCTAGTGAACAACACTCTTCGGACGGTTTAATGTCGTTCACAGTAGGGAAACTGCCCTACCTGGCCTCCGCAAACACACACACATGCACACACACACAGACACACACCTGCTTCTAATTAGCAAGATCTGGTGCATGTGTGTTTGAGTGGGTGTTTTTTTTTTGCGTGTGTTTGTGTGTGTTTGTGTGTGTGTGTGTGTGTGTGTGTGTGTGTGTGTGTGTGTGTGTGTGTGTGTGTGTGTGTGTGTGTGTGAATTGTTTTGTTTGTACAGGTCTCAGAAAAAAAGTGAATGTATTGAATGTATAAATATGTTTTCCTTACAGTAGGTTAATAAAAACAAATAGACATAACAAGCTTTTCTGCATTTTAACATTTACGTCAATATGGCACAGTTTTATAGTTATTTTGTGTCTCCACCATCTAACCTCTAAGTAACGTTGGGGACACGACAAAGCATTGTTTTTCCACTCGTCTGAATGATGATTAGGCTTCCTGGCTCAATCCCAAAGAAAAAGCAATGCAATAAATTGTGTTCCTTCCTTAGGCATCCATTTACCCAACAGCCATTGTGCTACCACGTAGTGTGTTTATAACCAAAGGGAATGTTGCATGGGTGCCAAGTTCCGTTGAATTAACTGCTTCCTTTCCTCCATCAAATCCCTTAACTTCAAAAACTCGTACTTTTTCAAATTAATTCCCCATCGTTCATATTCCTTCACGGCAAAATGTAACTCTTCGACTGTGTGCGTATTGGAGTGCAGCCAGGTAATTTCAATTGTATTATTCATATTGCACGTTGTAAAGTTAATATTTCCTGGTGGTATATGGATGTTGACATTATTAGGTTGTTTATGATGTTGATGTCAGTATGAATAGGGGTGTGTGCTTAGTCCCCACCTGTACTCCCTGTTCACCCACGACTGGGTGGCCACGCACGACTCCAACACCATCATCAAGTTTGCTGACGACACGACGGTGGTTGGCCTGATCACCGACGGCAATGAGACAGCCTACAGGGAGGAGGTCAGAGACTTAGCAGTGTGGTGCCAGGACAACAACCTCTCCCTCAATGTCAGTAAGACCAAGGAGCTGATCGTGGATTACAGGAGAAAGAGGGGAGAGCACGCCCCCATCAACATCGATAGGATTGTTGTGGAGCGGGTCGAGAGCTACAAGTTCCTTGGCTTCCACATCACTAAGAACTTAACATGGTCCACACACACCCACACAGTCGTGAAGAGGGCACGGCAGGGCCTCTTCCCCTTCAGGGCCCTCGGATCCTCAAACCGTTGCACCATCTAGAGCATCTTAACTAGCTGCATCACTGCTTGGTGTGCCAAATGCACCGCCCTTGACCGCAAAGCGCTACAGAGGGTTGTGCGGAGAGCCCAGTGCATTACTGGGGCCAAGCTCCCTGCCATCCAGGACCTCTGTATCAGGTGGTGTCAGAGGAAGGCCAGAAAATTTGCCAAAGACTCCAGCCACCCAAGCCATAGACTCTCTGCTACTGTCTGGCAAACAATACCAGCACTTTAAGAGAACGGTTTAATGCCTTGATATTTCATAGTTTTAGCCTTCCAAGCTCATATTCATTATATAAATATACCCCTTTAACATTTATACGGTTTTCCATTCCAAATAAAAATTTATATTTTTTGCTCACATAACTTTAAAACATATTCTCCTGGAGTCAGTAGAGCCATGAATATATATGTAAACTGTGATATACCTAGATAATTAATCAGTGTAATTTTCCCATAGATGGACAGGTGTTTCCCGTTCCATGGTTTCAAGATCCTATCTAGTTTGCTAAGTTTTCTATCAAAATTGATAGCTGCAAGATCATTAAACTTTCCAGGAACGTGTACACCAAGCACATCAACTGCACCATCTGACCATTTAATCGAGAGACCACATTGCAATTTAAAGATTGTATCTTTTAGAGACCCAATCCATAATATAGTATTTTTATCATAGTTGGGTTTTAATCCAGATAAACTGGAGAAATTATCCAGGTTGTCAATAAGACCGTTCAGTGTTGAAGATTGTGGACTCAAGAGAAAAATTGAATAGTTGGCATACATTGATACCATTGTTTCTAATCCATAAATTTTTAGCCCCTTAATTGTATCATTGGATCTGATTTTAATAGCTAACAATTCAATGGCCATAACAAACAAGTATGGTGAAAGAGGGCAACCCTGTTTTACACCTCTTAACAATTCAAAATTCTCAGAGAAATAACCATTATTTATAATTTTACATAAAATAATATTATACATTACTTTTATCCACAAGGAGTCGCTAGAGTGAAATGGGACAAGGACATCCCAGCCGGCCAAACCCTCCCCTAACCCAGACAACACTGGGCAAATTGTGCACCACCTCATTGGTCTCCCGGTCGTGGCAGGCTGCGACACAGCCCGGGATCGAACCCGGATCTGTAGTGACGCCTCTAGCACCGATCAGTGCCTTAGACTGCTGTGCCACTCGGGAGGCCCTATTTTTAATTTGTATTATTATTATTAAACTCTGCATCGATGGGAAGGGCTCGTAAGCAAGAAGTTCACGGTAAAGTCTACACCAGTTGTATTTGACGCATGTGACAAATGACATTTGATTTGATTTGATAGTTATGAGGTGTGTTGATCCATTGTCTCACGTCGGATGGTGACACTCCTCCGCAAAACTCGTCACTCAACCGATCTATCATGTAGGATGTGGAACTCACATTCAAATTTGAATATTGAGCATCCACCATTAGAAAATTGTAAATATAGTTCCCAATTTTTTATATCACCGCGCTCTCGAATGAGTCTCCATGAAATAGGCAGACTATCTAGCTAGCTAAATTATTACAAACATGGTAACAGTGATTTAATAGTTTGCAATTGTGAGAAAAAATGTTTGTGGCTATCTCCTGCACAAATTATGTGCAAGGTATTTGGTCTCCAGTGCAGTAAGTTGATCAGCTGTGTAGCTAACTGTTGTAGCTATCTAGATTACTGACATATCTAGCTAGTTAGTCCGCTAGCTTTTACTTCACTGACATAAAAAGCGTGCTTAGCCAGTTTAAGTTACCCATAAGTTGTAGACATGCATCCCCACAATTAAGAGTAACTGACTGTTATCAGAAATCAGTCCATAGATCAGCATGTTTCTCCACGATCGTATCGTTGGGTCAGCTGAGCACAGCAGCTGATTTGGGAGTCTACTGCAATGACTCGTGGCAGAAGAACAGCTGCTTCATGAAAACTCATAATAATGTAAGAATTAGCACTACTAGCTACAGTAGCTTGCTAGATAACTTTTGTTGGAAGATGCAACATTGTGTGTGCAACACTAGCTAAGTAGGTAGATTGTTGGTTAGCAGCATCGTTTCAGTCAAAGATGATTTTAGTGACTGGCTCAGCTGTTGGACACAGTTCTGCTAGTTTCCGTGCCCATAGTCAAACCTCGGAAATACTGCTCATTGAAGCACAATAATCCTTAGCTAACGCACAAATCAAATATTAGACAGCAAGGCTATAGGTCCAGGAGGGGATTCTATGCTGTTACCAAGAGAAGGTTGATTTTTCAAGAAGCTAATAATAATAATAATATGCCATTTAGCAGACACTTTTATCCAAAGCAACTTACCGTCATGTGTGCATACATTTTTACGTATGGGTGGTCCCGGGGATCGAACACACTACCCTGGCGTTACAAGCGCCATGCTCTACCAATTGAGCTACAGAGGACCACAATAATATGCCATTTAGCAGACGCTTTTATCCAAAGCGACTTACAGTCATGTGCGGATCGAACCCACTATCCTGGCGTTACAAGCGCCATACTCTACCAATTGAGCTACAGCTATATAACTACTAAGTTTTGCAAACCAAATGCACAACTGCAGAGCATTTAATACATTTCAGACAGTTAACTTAATATTCATAAGATATCTAGCTGGCAAACATTTAGTTGTGATTTCCATACTGTAACTAGATAACAAGGCTCCGGTCTCTCATCGTTGTGTGCTTGTAAACAAATAACATGTGACTGGGGACTAACGGTAAGCTTAATGAAAAATAATGTGACAGGTGAAATGAAGAACGCGATCTGCTTTATCTCCTAATGTGTTGCACAAGTTGACTGCAGGTACTCACTTAAATAAATAGTTTCAACAGTATTGACGGTATTGAAAAACCCTCCCGTGGTTATTTCCAAATACCCCGGTATATGGTATACATGGTCTATATGGTCTATACAGTCTATACGGTCTATACAGTCTATATTGTCTATACAGTCTATACATTCTATATGGTCTATACAGTCTATACAGTCTATACATTCTATATGGTCTATACAGTCTATACGGTCTTTACAGGCTATACCAGGATGGGACTCTGGCATGGTTTCAATTTACTGTTGCAATGTCATGGCAGCAATTTCTTAATTTGGTTGTGCATCAGCAGTTTTTCTCTTGTTATGTCAGTCACTGATAGTCACTCAATTAGCCATTGTCAGCTAACATTTTTTAGATTGGTAAATTAGACTAGCCAAAACTTAGTAATCATGTAGCTCTCTCTCACTCTCCCTCTCCCTCTCTCTCTCTCATTCTCTCACTCTCTATCTCTCTCTCTCTCTCGTTCTCTCACTCTCTCTCATTCTCTCTCTCTCTCTTGCTCTCTCTCATTCTCTCTCTCTCTCTCGCTCTCGTTCTCTCACTCTCACTCACTCTCTCTCTCTTTCTCTGCGGTTTTTGGCCTAAAATTAGTCATTCCATGAAATACAAACAACCTCAATGATATATTCATAGCAGACTTCGAAAAGGCATTTGATAAAGTACGACTGGGGTTTATTCTGTATATGTAAATGCCTGGAGCATTTCAATTTTGGTGAATCTCTTATTAAATGGGTCAAAATCATGTATAGTAACCCTAGGTGTAAAATAGCAAATGATGGCTATTTCTCAGAAAGCTTTAAACTGTCAAGAGGAGTGAAACAAGGTTATCCACTATCGGCATATCTAATTATTGTGGCCATCGAGATGTTAGCTATTAAAATCAGATCTAACAATAATATCAGGGGATTAGAAATCCAGGGCTTAAAAACAAAGGTGTCATTGTACGCTGATGATTCATGTTTTCTTTTTAATCCACAACTAGAATCACTCCACAGCCTCATAGAGGATCTAGATACATTTTCTAACCTCTCCGGATTACAACCAAATTATGACAAATGTACTACATTACGTATTGGATCAATAAAAAATAAAAATGTTACATTGCCATGTAGTTTACCAATAAAATTGTCTGATGGTGATGTGGATATACTCGGAATACATATCCCAAAGGAAATAAATAATCTCACTTCAATAAATTATAATAGAAAGTTAGCAAAAATAGATAAGATCTTGCTACCATGGAAAGGTGGGTGCCTGTCAATTTGTGGAAAAATCACCCTGATTAACTCTTTAGTATTATCCCAGTTTACCTATTTGCTTATGGTCTTGCCTACACCTAGCGAACAGTTTTTTAAATGATATGAGAAAAAATTATTCCATTTTATTTGGAACGGCAAGCCAGACAAAATTAAATGGGCCTATTTATATAATGAATATGAATTCGGAGGACATAAATTATTAAATATTAAAGCATTAGACCTATCACTAAAAGCTTCAGTCATACAAAAGTTATACTTCAATCCGAACTGGTTCTCTAGAAAATTAGTAAGATTGTCTCACCCAATGTTCAAGAATGGCCTTTTTCCCTTTATTCAGATTACAACCACTCACTTTCAGTTATTTGAAAAGGAAATCATCTCCCAGATATCACTCTTTCTTAAACAAGCCATAGAAAGTTGGTTGCAATTTCAATTTAATCCTCCAGAAACGACAGAACAAATAATGCAACAAATATTGTGGTTAAACTCAAAAGGTATAATCTTTGTAAATGATATCATCGATAGGACTGGTGGAGTTATGTCGCACATGCAGCTAACAAAAACATATGGAAATGTCTGCTCTACCCAAAATTACAACCAAATAATTGCAGCCTTAAGGAAAGTAAGGAACTTGTCTGTCAGCCTTGCATTAAAGAACATAATTGGTTAAGGAAAACTGTGATAAATAAAAATGTATATCAGTTTCATTTAAGGACCAAAGGATTGACAGCCGTCCCATATAGTAGGAAAGAGTTGGGAAGAGATTTTTTTACGTACCGATCGAATGGCATAGTGTTTATGAACTGATACGCAAAACGACACCGAATTCAAAACTTAGAATCTTTCAATTTAAATTATTATATAAAATTCTTGCTACCAATAGAATGTTATTTATATGGGGGATACAATATTCCCAGCTCTGCAGATTTTGCTGCGAAGAGACAGAATCATTAGATCATTTGTTTTGGTTCTGTCCATTTGTAGCTTGTTTTTGGACACAGGTCCAGGAATGGCTAAAGGATTGCAATATTTATCTGGAGCTAACCCTGCAGATAGCACAACTGGGTGATCTGAAAAGTCATAGTCAATCGATAAATAACATAATAATACTATTAGCAAAAATGTTTATTTTCAATTCACAATCTGTAGAAACAATGAGAATAGAAAGGTTCAGCACTTTTGTAAGACATCACAGTATAGTTAGAATATATATGGCAAATATAAATCCTATATGGATGGTGTTAAAAGATAGATGGGAGGTGTTGAATGGAACTGAAGGATGGGACTAATAACAACTAACAACAAACAATAACAATATAACTAATAATGTAGGCACGCTGTGTCCATAATAAGTGTATGGGTTGTAGGTTGAGAGCTTTTGTGAAGGAGCACAGTTAGAAAGATATGGCAAACCGGATGGACATCATGAAAATGATCGGAGAGGTTGAGAGTAGAAGAAGTTCAGGAGAAAGAACAAACAAAATGTAATTACTGTAAAATTGACTGTCCATAAAATGTAGATAGTGGGTATAGGCTGGAAGTAGAGGCCTAGGCGTTGTTGTTCACTAGTTTACTCCAAGTGGGGAAAGGGTGGTGGGGTTGGAAAGTAATAAAGGGGAATATATATATATATATATATATTTTTTTTTAAGGATAAGTATGTATTTGTGTATGTATATATAAATATATATATATATATATATATATATATATATATATATATATATATATAAACATGGGGGATTGGAAGTGATGCAGACAATTACATTGATGGAAGTTACAATCTATCTGCAATATTAAGCTAATGTACCCCCCCCAAAAAAATAAAAAAATAAAAATAAACACCTCAAATAGATGCCGCTGTAGCCTGGCAGCGCGCTCTGTATTTGGGCCTACAGTCAGATTCAGAATGCGCTCAGTCATCATAGCCACTTCATTGCTTGACGACTTTAGACGTGAAAAATAAATGCTGCGGAAATGAGAAATGTGGAGTCTGAATGTTGTGTGTTTAAAGAAGTATGGACAAATACTTTTTTACTAATATTGGACATAAGGCGGTATGTCTGATATACCAAGAAATTGTTGCCGTTTTTTAAGGAATATAATCTCAATTGTCATTTTTCAAGCAAGCATGCTAACTACACTAGCAATCTGTCCTCTCCGGAAAAGGCATGGAAGGCCTAAAACCTTGCCACAAACTTAAAAGCCCAACAAAATAAGCTTACTAAATGGTGCTCTAATCAAGACTCTGTAACTAAGGCAAGCTACGTAGTGGCACATAAAATCACAAAGCATAGCAAGCCTTTTGCTGAAGGGGAGTTTGTGAAAGAGTGTATGGTGGAGACTGCTGGTATACTTTGTCCTGAGAGTAAAAGCCAATTCTAGACAATTTGCTTATCACGCAGAACCATCACCAGGCGCGTGGAAGTGACAGGTGAGTAGCTTCCCGAGTTGAAAAAAAAAGCAGATGGCTTCCATCTCTTTTCTATAGCACTGGATGAGAGTACTGACATCAGAGACACCGCTCAACTTTTAATTTTTGTCAGAGGAATAAATGAGAACTTTGGAATAACAGAGGAACTTATTGCGATGGAATCAATGATGGGAACAACCAGTGGCTCTGACTTATATGACAGGGTGTCTGCCTGCTTGGAAAAAATGAATCTACCGTGGAGCAAACTGACAAACGTCACAACAGATGGATCACCAAATACAGATGGATCACCAAATCTAACCGGTAAAAACATTGGCCTACTAAAAACATTACAAGACAAAGTAAAAGAAGAAAGCCCTAACTCTGCACTGTATTATTCATCAGGAAGCCCTGCGCAAAAGTGTGTTAACACTGGAAAATGTTGTCAAAGGGGTTGTAAAACTTGTCAACTTCATACGGGCAAGGGGGCTTAACCATCGTCAGTTCATTCGGCTGCTCAATGACACAGAGGCAGAGCACCAGGACTTGAAATGTGCGCTGGCTAAGCCTGGGAAAAGTATTTTGCAGTGTGTAGGAACTGAGAGGGGAGATAGGTATGTTCCTTGAAACGGTTGGTAAAGCTGACAACTTCTCAAAGTTGATAGACAGACTGGCTGGGCGACTTTGCTTTCGGTGTGAACATATTGGGGCATCTAAATGTTAAACTGCAGGGAAACTG
This sequence comes from Coregonus clupeaformis, assembly GCF_020615455.1. NCBI lineage: Eukaryota > Metazoa > Chordata > Actinopteri > Salmoniformes > Salmonidae > Coregonus > Coregonus clupeaformis. Next base: position 17,546,391 of record NC_059192.1, on the reverse strand, counting down.
CAGGTTTTTGCGCATGAACTGTATTCCAACGTGAAAGCATTCAAGGCCAAACTTATGTTGTTCTCCAGTCAAATGAGCAGCCGGTCTCTCGCTCATTTTCCGACACTGGCCGAACTGAACGCGCCCACATCGCAGTGCCGCACTGAGACATACAGTAGCACTTTGATCGACCTGTATGCTGAGTTTTTCCGCCGCTTCTCAGACTTCACCAAGATTGAGACTGAGCTGGAGCTTGTGTCATGCCCCCTGTCTTTCGACAGTGAGAAAGCACCACCAGACACACAATTGGAGCTCATCGACATCCAATGTGACAGTGCTTTGAAGGAAAAGTACAAAACAGCAACAATAGACCAGTTCTATGGCTCACTGAATGAAACAAAGTTTCCAAACATGAAAAAGCATGCCCAAAGGATGCTTGTTTTATTCGGGTCCACAGTCATGAATTACAACAAATCACATCACAGGTCAAATTTAACAAGTTACCACTTGTCAGCTGTTCTCAGAATCTCTACATCAAAGATGACACCAGACTTTGATGCCCTTGCCAAGAGCGGTGACCAGACCCATTGTTCACATTGACTCGAATAACAGTGACTGGGGTCGGCAAGGATTATGCTTTTTCATGGTGATGGTTATGCAGTGAGAATTATCCAGCAATGCACTTGGATACAGGTAATAACTAATCAGTCAGATTTGGACTGAGTTGATTGGTTAACTGTAAATATGGCTCACAATGGAGATGAGAATTGTTCCTTAATATGCTTTAAAAAACAGGCCATTCCAAATGAAACGGATGCTCTTACCATATGTTTCACTCACTTTTTAGAATAGTTTTTTTTTTTTTTTACACATCTGCTGTTACATTTTGCATGTCTCCAGTCATGACATCTATTTTGAAGTTTGCATATTGTGACTGTAGGTTTGATTGTACTTTACAAGGGTAGAGATGCAGCATCTGTGTGTGTGTTTGACTGTGTCTGTGATGTTATAAATGATATCAATTTTGTGAAAATTTTGTGAAAAATGTGTACAAGGGTAGAATTGTTCTGCAAGCATATGTACACCTACAGTACACTAGTAGTTGCGTGTCAATGTGAAAATGAATAAAGGCTTCACATGTTTTGTCACGCAAATAGTATGTGGCCCTTCACTTGGTTTCAAAAACTCAATGTGGCCGTTGAGCCAAAAGGCTTGCCCACCCCTGCCTTAGCCTGTGTTTGCCCAGCTCAGAAACAAGCAGTATATTAATAAGTGTGAGTTGATGTGTTGTGTGTGTCGACAAAATAACTGCCCTGCATGTCAAGCTGACCCCATCTTGGCCTAACAGTATGCATCAAATATCCTCATATGAGTAGGACTATTAGTGGAGCCACGTAGCACAGGGACCAGAAGAACCAATGAGTCGCTTATGCGGAGCCATTGTCGATAGCTCCATCCATTCGTTACGACAATTCCTTCCTTCCATCCCGCTACGAATGAAAATCTCCCTAGCTCTCAGTGCAGCATGGCAGCAACCCATTACCCAGGCTTCATCTACTGAGCATGTTCCACCCACTTATGTGATCTTAACTGCAAACACTTCAGCCATTCACAGTCAATGATTCAATGCTCGATAAGATATTCTCCAATTATTACAGCATTTTTCCAAATGCTCACACTGAGTGGAGTGGACTGAGATGAAAATGTGAAAGGGGTTCGGTTCACTTGGGGCCAAGCTCTGGTTTTGATGGCCTTCTCATGGTCAACAATCAGATAGACTTTAAGTGGCTTTTTAACTTCAAAAAGGCCAGTCCAACTCTCGTGAATGTCACACATTTTGGAGCCCATTTTTTTGCTCCCGTGACAACAAAACAATTTCTGTCACGCGCCAGTGAAAATGTTTCCACTTCCATTGTCGCCAAACGATTATATGCCGATGGCGTTCGTTGAACACAATAGAATTTAAAAAGGTTTTCTCTGTTGAGCGCGAGAGAAAAGTGTCAGTTGTCGCTTCACAATCATCTTCAGTGTGTTATGGGGTTCACACTGCGAGCCAAACCACACAATACTGCTTCTCTGCTTCTCTGGCACTCAGTGCAACCAGACTAAATTAGACCCAGGAGAGAGGGAACACTTAGCCAAGACAAACAATGGCGCATGTGGAGAGATGTCTGTTTTCTCCGTCTTGAGTAAGAGAAGCCACTGTGTAGACTTCTGAGGAGAGAGACAGGTGGAGGGGGGAAGGAAGGGGGGCAGAGGGGGGAGAGAATGGTGGATCTTTCAAGCAAAGCAAACAGCTGTGTAAACATGTAATTCAAAAGAGAGAGAGAGAGAGAGAAAGGGAGAGAAAGAGTGCAAGATGATGAAATGTGGACAGAGAGATGGAGTCAGAGAGACGGGGTGGAGGGAAGTTGTTGGAGAAAAGAAGGAGAGAGAGTCACATACAAGGTTTAAACCCAATAAAGGGAACTGTAGTGAGAGAAATGATTATAATTATGAAAGATGGATCTGAAAGCCATCAACGGCCAGCAGGGATGAGAGAGAGGGGTTGAGACAGGATGAATGAGAGAGAAAGATAGAAAGAGAGAGAGATTGAAAGAGAGAGAGACATCAAGTGATTTCTGTAGGCAGTATGCGAGAATCAGAGCATCGGAGCGAGAGAGCGAAAGAGAGGGAGAGCGAGAGGGGGAGGGGGAGGGAGAGAGAGAGGGGGAGGTGATTAGTGATTGGTGGATACCAGGCAAGCGGCATCATCATTAGGATCAATCTCTATACACTTGTTTACACCAAACACGGTCTGGTTCATTTGTATGGATAGGGTACTGCTCCCTCTCTCCCACAGCACAGTGGTGTGTGTGTAATGTGTGTGCGTATTTCTCTCAGTTCAGGCTAAATCAAATCAAATCAAATTGTATTTGTCACATACACGTGTTTAGCAGATGCTTGTGCTTCTAGCTCCAACAGTGCAGTAATATCTAACAAGTAATATCTAACCATTTCACAACATATAACCAATACACACAAATCTAGTAAGGAATTGAATTTAAGAATATATACATATATGGACAAGCAATGACAGAGCGGCATGGACTAAGATACAGTAGAATATTATAGAATAGAATGCAGTATATACATATGAGATGAGTAGTGTAAGATATGTAAACATTATTAAAGTGACTAGTGTTCCATTTCTTAAAGTGGCCAGTGATTTCAATAGGCCCCATATCTAATACAGCTCATCTGGAGCCAGGGAGTCCCCTGCAGGGTCACCATATCTAATACATCTCATCTGGAGACAGGCAGTCACCTGGAGGGTCACCATATCTAATACAGCTCATTAGGAGGCAGGCAGTCCCCAAGGGGGGGTCACCATATCTAATACATCTCATCTGGAGCCAGGCAGTCCCCGGGGGGGGGGTCACCATATCTAACACAGCTCATCTGGAGCCAGGCAGTCCCCTGAGGGGTCACCATATGTAAAACAGCTCATCTGGAGCCAGGCAGTCCCCTGGGGGGACACCATATCTAATACAGCTCATTTGGAGCCAGGAAGTCCCCTGGGGGGTCACTGTATCTAATACAGCTCATTAGGAGGCAGGCAGTCCCCTGGTGGGTAACCGTATCTAATGCATCTCATCTGGAGCCAGGCAGTCCCCGGGGGGGTCACCATATCTAATACAGCTCATCTAGAGCCAGGCAGTCCCCTGGGGGGTCACCATATCTAATACAGCTCATCTGGAGCCAGGCAGTCCCCAGGGGGGTCACCATATCTAATACAGCTCATCTGGAGCCAGGCAGTCCCCTGGGGGGTCACCATATGTAAAACAGCTCATCTGGAGCCAGGCAGTCCCCTGGGGGGACAACGTATCTAATACAGCTCATTTGGAGCCAGGAAGTCCCCTGGGGGGTCACCATGTCTAATACAGCTCATCTGGAGACAGGCAGTCCCCTGGAGGGTCACCATATCTAATGTATCTCATCTGGAGACAGGCAGTCCCCTGGAGGGTCACCATATCTAATGCATCTCATCTGGAGACAGGCAGTCCCCTGGAGGGTCACAGTATCTAATACAGCTCATTAGGAGGCAGGCAGTCCCCAGGGGGGGGTCACCATATCTAATACAGCTCATCTGGAGCCAGGCAGTCCTCTGGGGGGTCACCATATCTAATACATCTCATCTGGAGCCAGGCAGTCCCCTTCGGGGTCACCATATCTAATACAGCTAATCTGGAACCAGGCAGTCCCCTGGGGGGTCACCATATCTAATACAGCTCATCTGGAGCCAGGCAGTCCCCTGGGGGGTCACCATATATAAAACAGCTCATCTGGAGACAGGCAGTCCCCTGGGGGGTCACCATATATAATACATCTCATCTGGAGCAAGGCAGTCCCCAATACAGCTCATCTGGAGCCAGGCAGTCCCCTGGGGGGTCACCATATGTAATACAGCTCATCTGGAGCCAGGCAGTCCCGTGGGGGGGTCACCATATCTAATTCAGCTCATCTGGAGCCAGGCAGTCCCCTAGGGGGGTCACCATATGTAATACAGCTCATCTGGAGCCAGGCAGTCCCCTGGGGGGTCACCGTATCTAATACAGCTCATCTGGAGCCAGGCAGTCCCCTGGGTGGTCACCATATATAGTACAGCTCAGTTGTTTTTTGTTTTTTTGTCGACATGAGATATACTGTACCTCTGCCTGGGTTAAGTTTTTTACCCCCGAGGAGGAGGATCAGAGGAGTTAAAAAAGCTGGAAAACTGCTCAACCAGTGACTTCATACATTAGTAGAACTATAACTAGCAGTAACAACCTTCCACCCAAGCACCACACACACTCCCTATAAACCCCACCGATCGAGCGGTTCTGCTTTTCAACCCTGACAGGCGTGCGTTTGTCCTCGGCCCCTAGCTAACAGCACAGTGTTGCTGCCTGCCAACCTGATGCTATTGGATTATCGATTGCAATCACCAGCATTAATTTGCCAGGGAGGGAGTGAGGGGTTTTGATTAAAGATCCTTCCCCCCAGCCTGCCTGGTGGCTGTGGAGCATGGTGCAGCTAGGGGAATGCATGCTGGGACACACACAGACACACACAGGCAGGCAAACACACACACGCACACACATATACACACACTCACACAAACACACACTGTTACAATAAGCTGAAGGGTTTGCTGTGTGCACGTGTGTCATTGAGGATGCCAATATCCAAACTGTGTATGTGTGTGTGCGTGTGTGCGTGTGTGCACATGTGCGTGTGCACGTGTGTGTGTGTGTGTGTGTGTGTGTGTGTGTGTGTGTGTGGGGGGGGGGCTGGAATGTACAGTCTACTATTACATGGTTCATAGCTCAGTGTATTAAGGTGACTGCCTAGGGAACTGTAATTAGAGCTGTGCTTGTGTCGTCTAACCATCTGTACCATATAGACTTTGCACACATCCTTTTAATCTAAGATGAGAAATAGCCCTATGATTTTCTCATTAGGTTTACTACGGATTAATATGATCCTGTACTTTCTGTTTGCATTTCTACGCTAAATGACATTAATTGAGCAGCAATAGAAATTAGCCATTTCAAAGCATGGCATAATAACAAGATGAGAAAGTTGTCTGTCCATAATTACTATTCCACAAGGTGTCATGTATGAAAAGAGAAGCTGCTGTCTAGTTTACTTACCCAGGCCTTTGGCCACCTCATCTGTGGAGGACAGGACAACCTTGTGGCCGCTTTGATTGGTTCCCTTGTTTCAATCATGATTGGTTGCCCTGCTGAACCGAATTATACTATGTTACATTTACATTTTAGCAGACACTCTTATCCAGAGCGACTTACAGTTAGTGAGTGCATACATATTATTATATATATATGCTCTACCAACTGAGCTACATCCCTGCCGGCCATTCCCTCTCCTACCCTGGACGACACCGGGCCAATTGCGCGCCGCCGACTCCCAGTCACGGCCGGCTATGAAAGAGCCTGGATTTGAACCAGAATCTCTAGTGGCACAGCTAGCACTGCGATGCAGCGCCTTAGACCACTGCGCCACTCGGGAGGTGGCGCAGTGTGTGTGTGTGTGTGTGTGTGTGTGTGTGTGTGTGTGTGTTTGCGTGCATGTATTAATCTCTCTGTGAACTGCTCTCACACACTGTGTAATGGGACCCATTAAATCCATTCTGCGTAGGCTTACA